>NC_090725.1:296669546-296672046 GCF_036898095.1 Palaemon carinicauda | reverse complement strand
CTTCGCTCGCAAATAAATGACAGATTTGGAAACTATTTTGTATTCCAACGCTTACAAGAGTGAATAAATGCTTTTGAAATCGCAATAACTTGTGAAAATAATTCGTAATGTACTTGAACCAAAATACTTATTTCTTTTCTTTTCAGCTTCTTGCTTTATTATGGCTATTAAAATTGGTTTGAATGTTGTTGTTTTTTCTTGGCTGGGGATCGCTTGCTTCGCTCGCAAATAAATGACAGATTTGGAAACTATTTTGTATTGCAACGCTTGCAAGCGTGAGTAAATGCTTTTGAAATCGCAATAACTTGTGAAAATAATTCGTAATGTACTTAGACCAAAATACTTATTTCTTTTCTTTTCAGCTTCTTGCTTTATTATGGCTATTAAAATTGATTTGAATGTTTTTTTTTCCTCTGTGGATCGCTTGCTTCGCATGCAAATAAATGACAGATTTGGAAACTATTTTGTATTGCAACGCTTGCAAGAGTGAGTGAAATGCTTTTGAAATCGCAATAACTTGTGAAAATAATTCGTAATGTACTTGAACCAAAATACTTATTTCTTTTCTTTTCGGCTTCTTGCTTTATTATGGCTATTAAAATTGATTTGATTTTTTTTCTTGGCTGTCGATCGCTTGCTTCGCTCGCTAATAAATGACAGATTTGGAAACTATTTTGTATTGCAACGCTTGCAAGCGTGAGTAAATGCTTTTGAAATCGCAATAACTTGTGAAAATAATTCGTAATGTACTTAGACCAAAATACTTATTTCTTTTCTTTTCAGCTTCTTGCTTTATTATGGCTATTAAAATTGATTTGAATGTTTTTTTTTTCCTCTGTGGATCGCTTGCTTCGCTCGCAAATAAATGACAGATTTGGAAACTATTTATTATTTTTCCTAATCAGATTTGGAAACTTTTATTTTTCCCAATCTTACAAACTTGAAGCTCTTTACTGCGTAATCTTAGTGCGTAAAGTATTTGCCAGTTTTATTATATATCCATCACTGGGTGGGTGTTTATTTTGATTTAGCATCCTGTGTCCTCGTTAGCAATATGTTCATCATCATCTCCTACGCCTATTGAGCCAATGGGCCTCGGTTAGATTTCGCCAGTCGTCTCTATCTTGAGCTTTTAATTCAATACTCCTCCATTCATCATCTACTTCACGCTTCAATGTTCTCAGTCATGTAGACCTTGGTCTTCCAATTCTTCTAGTGCCTTGTGGAGCCCAGCTGAGCGTTTGAACTAATCTCTTTTGGGGAGTGCGAAGAGCATGCCCAAACCATCTTCATCTACCCCTCATCATGATCTCGTCCACATATGGCGTTGAGTAATTTCTCTTACAGTCTCATTTCTAGTCCTGCCTTGCCATTCCACTCCCAATATCCTTCTGAGGACTTTATTCTCAAATCTACTAAATCTATGTTACGGATAATTGATATATCCTTTGGGTTCATATTCACTCTTAATCGTTACTCTTCTATTCATTCTTTTTATCTTGCTTTTTACCAAACATTTCTTAATTTCAGTAACTATTAAAAGCCCAGTCGCTTCTCTTAAGATGTATGACCATTGTCCCTTGTGATGTTTTAATAAATCTATAGCTAGACCTCCAGACTGGGGTTCGAGTACCGCTCAAACTCGTTAGTTCCTTTGGTCGCTGCGACCTCACCATTCTTGTGAGCTAAGGATGGGGGCTTTGGGGGAGCCTATAGGTCCATCTACTGAGTCATCAGCAGCCATTGCCTGGCCCTCCTTGATCCTAGCTAGGGTGGTAAAGTGGCTTGGGCGCTGATCATATGTATATATGGTCAGTCTTTATGGCATTGTCCTGCTTGATAAGGCAATGTCACTGTCCCTTGCCTCTGCCGTTCGTGAGCGGCCTTCAAACCTTTAAAGGAACTATATCATACCCTACATCTTTCTGTTTTGACGTTGTTGCCTTTTTTAGAATTATTTATTGTTAATTTGTTCTCTTCATTTATTTATTTCCTTATTTCCTTTCCTCACTGGGCTATTTTTCCCTATTGGGGCCCGTGGGCTTATAGCATCTTGCTTTTCCAACTAGGGTTGTAGCTTGGATAGTAATAATAATAATAATAATGATAATAATAATAATAACAATAACATAAACAAAAGGATTAGGATTTGTGGGTATGTGAGAATCCTGAAAGTTGTTTTTTCGGAGATTCTGTTTAATTGTTAGAATTTGCAAAGTAAAATTATCAACTGTTTGCAGTTGGAGGCCTGGAGTGGGGAAAAAAGAAAAATAATTATCCACCATCTCTCTCCTGTCCTGTTCTCTACATCCATCCTTCCTATCTTTCCATCCTACAGCATCCTTCGCCGTCACTCACTTTGCAACTTAACTGATGTAGATGCGAGAAGACATCTATTTCAGGAGTAAAAATATACCTCCCGTATAAGCTGTGCTCTTTTGTATGTACCTTCATTAATTAAATTAACGAAATGGGTGGTCTCCATTATTTCGGAACAAAT
>NC_090725.1:296648291-296658291 GCF_036898095.1 Palaemon carinicauda | reverse complement strand
TTTTAAATAAGGGAATTTTCGGATATATGTTATCAGTTTTGGAGGAGAAGATTTTTACGTATATATTAATAGTTTTAAAGATGGGAATATTTTTGATATCCATTATCAGTTTTAAAGGATGATATGTTGAATATACCATGTAAGAGGAAATGTTACCTAAGTAGTATTACTTTTACAGGAGGAAATGTTATGAATGTAGAGAGAGAGAGAGAGAGAGAGAGAGAGAGAGAGAGAGAGAGAGAGAGAGAGAGAGAGAGAGTTTGTGTGATTGTTTCCAGTAAATCTTGAATTTCAATAATGAGAAGAAAAAAGAAAAGAAATCAGTAGAAAGGTTGTAGGCAGAGTGACAGACGAAAGCATGTCGAAATATTTAAGCTTAGGAGAGCACTGAGTTGAGCACAGACCTTCGCCGCGGCAGCTTATTTCTCGACCTTTTGCTAGACCTTGACCTTTGACCTTAACATTTATTAATTGGCGTGGATTTTTATACACTCAAATATGAAACAATTTGAAGTATCTGTGACAACGATGTCCAAACTTATGTTTAATTACGTGAACTGGACATTTTGCTTGACCGTGACCTTGACCTTTGGCTTTGACCTTACAAAAGTTAATCATTTCCAGGATTTTACATAACAGTTAATCCCTGCAAGTTTCATTACTGCAATCCTATTAAAATTGGTGTATTTGCGCATTTATATTCTAATCACGTCGAAATGTTAAGTAATGTCTTTTTTTTTTAGTATATTTTTTAGGTCTACGTAATTGCAATTTGCAATTTATCGATGCCAAAATAAACGCTATTTATAATATTGCCTTGAAAATGAGATACCACAGGACTTTCGTTGATTTATCGGGTAAATGACCCTGGAAAACCTTTTGCTTAATTGGCAATGAATCTGAGTCTTATTTTATAAGCATTCTTATGATGTCATATAACGAAAGTTATTCTTAGAAATACATAGGATTTTGAAACCTTTTGATATAAATGTTGTCACTTATTTTAATGTTCTGCGTTTGTTAATCAGAAATTCTCTCAATAATGTTTCTATACTCAATTTATTTTAATGAGGCGCATTTGCACCGACTCGCAGCGGTGCCTTTTAGCTCGGAAAAGTTTCCTGATCGCTAATTGGTTAGAATTATCTTGTCCAACCAATCAGCGATCAGGAAACTTTTCTGAGCTAAAAGAGCACCCCTGCGAGTCGGTGCAAATATGCCTCACTAAAAAAAAATTACTATAGTTGCAGATATGAAATTCCTTGCAAAAGTTGTAGCAAAATTATATATTACAGTCCAACTAGGGAAACCAATAGAATTACCAGATACTAGAATAGCAAATGCTTAATTTGTACATTTGAGAATTTTTAACATCTTTGTACTGGATAGATGCAAATGCCTTAGTTCCATGCAACTGTTAGTTCCTTTGGTCGCTGCAACCTCACCATCTTTGTGAGTTAAGGATGGGGGCTTTGGGGGAGCCTATAGGTCTACCTGCTGTGTCATCAGCAGCCGTTGCCTTACCCTCCTTGGTCCTAGCTTGGAGAGAGAAGGTGCCTGGCCGCTGATCATATGTATATATGGTCAGTCTCTAGGGTATTGTCCTGCTTGATAGGGCAATGTCACTGTCCTTTGCCTCTGCCATTCCTGAACCGCCTTCAAAACAAGTGGTTATAAAGAATTTCACTGTACCCCTTTTTTATTAAGTCAAACAATGATAGTATTTTAAATTTAAATTCATGACTTCTCAAACTTGGGATTTTCATAATTAAAAAAGTTAAGAATGAATAAATTTGTTTTGTATATCATTATGGATTTTTCCTTTCACAAAATACTTGGCGTATGTGATTCAAACTTATTGCCTGCTTAGCTCAAACGATCTTGTATTAACTGCACATGTTTTCTCTTTTAATAATTAACCTTCTGGTCCTTATTTGTTTTTGTTTTCCTGTAAAATCTTTTAATTTACAGTGTATTATTTATTTGAAGAGGCATGAAGAAACATTTCATTACATTTTCACATGGTATTCGTTTATATATATATATATATATATATATATATATATATATATATATATATATGTAAATATCACCCACGAAATGCATTTAATACCGAATTCTATCTTGGGAAATACATATCCACTTGGAATTCATTTTATGGTAACAGCTTCTGGCCGGGTGGTGATTCGAACCACCACCTGTACGGCTAGAAACTATGCTTGGCAGGGACCCTATCGACTCAGCTATCAATTGTCTCTCTTGATAGCTGAGTCGATAGGGTCCCTGCCAAGCATAGTTTCTAGCCGTACAGGTGGTGGTTCGAATCACCACCCGGCCAGAAGCTGTTACCATAAAATGAATTCCAAGTGGATATGTATTTCCCAAGATAGAATTCGGTATTAAATGCATTTCGTGGGTGATATTTACATTAATTAAAATCACGTGTGCTTGTGATATATGTTCATATATATATATATATATATATATATATATATATATATATATATATATATATGTATGTATGTATGTATGTATGTATATATGTATGTATACACACACACATATATATATATATATATATATATGTGTGTGTGTGTGTATATGTATATATAAATAAATATATATATATATATATATATATATATATATATATTATATACATACATATATATATATATATATATATATATATATATATATATATATATATATATATATATATATATATATAGTATTATACAAAGTACACGTGAGTACGTCTGAAATAGAGTTTTTCATTATAGATGTAAGGTATGTAACAAAATTAACACCTTCAATATTCTATTAGATTTCATTCATTTGGTATATCATTTGAAATAAGTCTTAAGAGTAAAGTGTTACATATATTGTTACCAATGGAGAAATGGCTTACTATTGATTGACCGGAAGGTTACTTAGCAGGCTTTATATGAAAGAATATTTTCTTCTTTAGAGTTTCGTTCGGATAAAGCACGTACCTAAAATTCTTAGGTAGATATTAGATTGCTGCCCTTATGGTTTTTTTTTTTTTTTTTTTTTTTTTTTTTTTTTTTTTTTTTTTTTTTTTTGGCTGTAATTTCTTGTCAATTGATATCGTTTTAGGACTGACTTGGATATTCTTCTTGTATTTCAATCGTTAATTTCTCGATTTTGTATAGTGACCGTAAATTATTTTAGGTTTTTTTTTAAATCGTATGTATTTTGTAGAATATTACAATAATTTCCAGCGAAATAAGACGTTGCTTTACTTTTTGACGAAATAAGGAGTGAAAGCATGGCATCCAAGAAAGCTTATTAATGTCAAAGACAGATTTTTTTTTAATATTTCTGAGAGGAGAGAAGAACAGGGAAGAAATTATTATATTTAAATTTGGTAACTTTCTCTTATTGTTGTCGGATTTGCTGACCTTAAATGTGGTAACTTCCTCTTATTTTTGTCAGATTTGGTGACCTTAAATTTGGTAACTTCCTCTTATTGTATTCAGATTTACTGACCTTAAATGTGGTAACTTCCTCTTATTTTTGTCAGATTTACTGACCTTAAATTTTGTAACTTCCCTTTATTGTAGTCAGGTTTACTGGCTTTAAATGTGGTAACTTCCTCTTATTGTTGTCAGATTTGCTGACCTTAATTGTGGTAACTTCCTCTTATTGTATTCAGATTTACTGACCTTAAATTTTGTAACTTCCGCTTATTGTAGTCAGGTTTACTGGCTTTAAATGTGGTAACTTCCTCTTATTGTATTCAGATTTACTGACCTTAAATTTTGTAACTTCCGCTTATTGTAGTCAGGTTTACTGGCTTTAAATGTGGTAACTTCCTCTTATTGTATTCAGATTTATTGACCTTAAATGTGCTGGTAACTTCCTCTTATTGTAGTGGGATTTGCTGACCTGTTCTTATTTCTGCACTGTAAGTAGTTCTGACGAAAGTACCTGCCACTGTTGTGGCCAGTGCCTGTGAGTTCATTTTTACCGCTCAGCATTGTTTCAATGTAATATCATCAGTGAAACAGAATTTTTTTTTGGCTGAAGTCAGATGCAAAGATGAAAACAAACTGAATGGTAAAGCTGTAAACGTATATGAATCTGAGCTGACACTCTTCCCATGAAGAAAATTCAGTCAGTCAATGTTGTAAGCTTAGGTTCGATCCATACCTAAGAAAACTATTTAAATCCAGACTAATAATATGTTTTTGATAAACAACTCAAATGCGAAATGATAGCGATGTCATTTGCTAGTTGAAATACGTGACTTTTTTTTTTAGAATCTCAGATTTGCTGAGACAAATTCTAAGAATGATTAGAAAATCAAATTATAAGCAAATTCCCAAAATATATTCAAAAGATTTTTTGGAAATGCTAATTAATTCTTCGCCATGTTTAGTTTATTATTATTATTATTATTATTATTATTATTATTATTATTATTATTATTATTATTATTACGTGTGAAGGGAGGGCTAATTGAGGGTAAAGAAATAAGGTAGGTGATTTTTTTTATACATCCAAAACAAGCTTATAATTTAAAACTTTTCCTCATAAATCTATAGTGTGGATCTCCTTCATCGAGAAAATTATAATAATTTTAAAACACCTGTCTGGGTGAATATTTAGAATCATCTATCTACATTTCTAAAAACACCAGTAATTCATCATTTTCAATTAATGAGATATATCAACCTTCAAATTTTTTTTTTTTTTTTTTTTTTTTTTTTTTTTTTTTTTTTTTTTTTTTTTATGAGCAGAATACTACCCCTGCTCCAAAGGACTACTTTATATACGTACAAATTTTAACTAGCAAAGTTTCCTTTCTTCTGTTGATTTAAAACATTTTATACGTACCTTAAATCTAGACACCTCTTGATCTATATGCTCATTAGAAGCATATGGATGCTAATGAATTCCTATCAAGCACCAGCCACCCTATGAGATACTACGGCTAGAGAGTTATTTGGTTCTTTGACTGGTCAGTCAGGAATTTATTTTGAAGATTCTTTTACAAATAATTTTTTTCAAATGGAAATCCTCTGCAATTACAGCTAGTGCCCAATCCTTCGGTTTTGGTGTGTTCTTACTTCACAGAGATTCATCACCCATATTCTCTGGTGGTGTCACGATGTAACACTACCCTTTACCAGAGATCAATTTTCAAGCAAAGGTTATTATGACCTTTGCTGTGAAATCCAGTTTTCCTATATTGACCATCCTCTGGGGTTGGTATTAGGAACACTGCCTTGTACCAGAGATCAATTTTCAAGCAAAGGTTATTATGACCTCTGTTGTGTGGTATTAGTGTTTTGTTGGCCCATTGGAAACGTCCCTGTCTGGTGTTCTGCCGGATTGGGGTTCGAGTCACGCTCAAGCTCAATAGTTTCTTGTAGGGTCTGCAACCTCAAAATCCTTTTGAGGTAATTCCAATCATTTTCACGGCTGATTTTTAATCGGGGATCGGGTCGAGTTCTTTATTCGTGACCTGGAACTTCTAGAAGTAGGAAAGCCTATTCTCTCTCTCTCTCTCTCTCTCTCTCTCTCTCTCTCTCTCTCTCTCTCTCTCTCTCTCTCTCTCATATGAAGAGGCCTCTAGCGATACGGCCATTCACCTGGCGTGGGCAATAGATTAGAGGGAGCGAGAGAGGGAGAGGGGAGGGAGAGGTGAGGGAGAGGAGGAGGAGGTACTGGCGTTGAAGACAGTAGAAGACCCTCTCCTCCTCCTTCAGCGTGATCTGCGATGAAGTCTCCAGATTAAAAACTATGATACTTGTTCTCTTCACTCCTCTTATTTATTCCCCAACCCTCCTTGCGCACGATCTCTCTCTCTCTCTCTCTCTCTCTCTCTCTCTCTCTCTCTCTCTCTCTCTCTCTCTCTCTCCATGGTATATGTTTCTAGTATCTTTGTTGACATTGCGTGTTTGTCTTCATGGGAAACTACTTAATATCTATTTTTACCTTGTTTATTTAGGTACTTCTCTCCCATTTCTCGATTCCTAATATTAATTATAGAAAATTTTAATTCCTGTTATTAATATCATAAGTGGTAACAATAGAAGTAGCATTAGCAGCACAAGTTACAATATTAGTCCCCGAAAGGTAAATTTTTTAAAAATAAATTGTTAACATTTGTATCATTTGTATTCATAAGTTGTATTGCAGGGTTGACCTCTATAGTAAGTCACTATCATTTAAACCCAATGATAAAGACAGCATATCAAATGATTCGTGTATTAAGAACTGTTATTAAATGAGATTTTTAATATTGGTTCACATAACATGTCTGAAATAAAGAAAACTTTAAGAACTGTTATTAAATGAGATTTTTAATATTGGTTCACGTGACATGTCTGAAATAAAGAAAACTTTAAGAACTGTTATTAAATGAGATTTTTAATATTGGTTCACATAACATGTCTGAAATAAAGAAATCTTGTGTACGCCTCATTTATTTCTCTATGCTCTAATTGAATATTCTCGTTTTCTTAATGTATTATACCCTACTATTTTGATAAGGCAAATCTCCTTTGGTATGACTCCTCCCTCTCTCTTTAGGCTTATATAAAAATATCTGCTTCATGATGTAATCCCAGAAAAAAAAAAACTCATAGGTTTTAGAAAATAGAATAAAGTGTTGACAAGATTTTCAGTCTTTTGCTAAATAAATGGAATCAGCCCCGCCCCCCCCCCTTCACACACATTATAATTACCTAGTCTCCACCATACCATATTACATTATTTCTATCTTCTTAATTTTACTTGGTTGCTGGTGTACCAACCGTGTGTCACACGATCGTACATAGTTCATTTTGTGCTTGTATCTTCGCTCTCCCCTCGCACTAAAAAGAACCTGAAAAATCATGTCTGCTTTTCTCCTCTGTAACAGTGTCGACTTTCGAACATGTAAATTCTTGTTGCTTTTTAGTGCGAGGGAAGAGCGAAGATACAAGCATAATATATACAAAAGGAATTATGTACAATTGTGTGACACACGGTTGGTACACTGGTCAAGGTTTTGACGGAAACACTAGCTTCTTCTTGTTATTTAAGGTTGCATTGCCCTTTTATTCAAGCACTGGCTCCTGCAATTATGCAGCCCGTAGCTACACAGAAAGCTGACATATAGCCACTCCTTGCCGGAAAGGTAAAAGGGAACATTTACACCTAAAAAGGTACTGTGTGGAATGCCGGCATAAGAGCCCGTGTTACACTTGATATGAGTCAATCAAAGAGCAACTGATAAAAAGATAACAGGAAATTAGTTGACCTACAGTATGGTGATGACGCTGTCATTAGCAGAAAACCACAGAACTTGCAAAGCTTGCTTAACAGAATGCATGAAATAGCACAGGGGGTTGAGCTCAAGATAAATATAAAGAAAGACAAGAGATGATGAGAACGAAATATGCAATGGAAGTATATTTTATTTACTGGAACAAAATCATTTGAGGCATCTGAATTGAAAGCTTACAATAATCATTATTAGTTATTAGTTTCTGTTTTAAAGATAAGACTATGTTCAGCGTTGTCTTGTGTTTTTTGTGTGTGTTTTCATGCCGTCCTCATGAAGTCGTGTTTTGGTGAGCAAAATATCGCTATGAGACGCAGGACAACGGTTCTTACCTTAGGAATATGCATAAATGAGGTAATAGATATCTTTATTTTAGTATTTAAGGTCTTCATTCTGTCAGCTTGGAATTGAAGATGGGCAAAATAATGTAAACACGTACATATTAGCCTCAATTTACATTGTATTATGGCATCGTTTTATATATATATATATATATATATAATATATATATATATATATATATATATATATATATATATATATATATATCAGATAAGCCATATATATTAATACATTAAAGTCTGGATTCTCTTAACGACCTCGGGATCAGAGCACCAGGCGGAATCACCCAAAGTCTATAATATCAGACCGGCCGGGATTTGAACCCTGGTCCAGGATATCTGTATGCCAGAGAATCCAGACTTTAATGTATTAATATATATGGCTTATTTGCAATATGAAAAAAACACGTTTAAATGTGCAAAAATTTATCATATATCTATATCTATATATATATATATATATATATATATATATATATATAATATATATATATATATATATATATATATATATATATATATATATATATATATATATATATATATATATATATCGTCAAAAGCACAACTCTGATTCTTTTTAAATTATTTTGAGGTATTGGTTTTAACTTCACTCAAGATTTCATTCGAATGTTGATTTTTTTTCCTACAATTAGGTCTTTTACAAAACACCAACCGATGTAGTATTACTTTATGTAATATCAGTATTGCGAAATGATGGCTGTCTGCAGGACTTCAGCCTCAACTCTTGTTCGTACATTGTTAGCCCATCGTGCAGTAATGATTTGGTATAGTTTTCTCCAATAAGCTGTGACTAACGATTCTGGTACGTTAAAGATAACAGCTCAAACATTATGTGTTTTCACATTTTTATCGTGATGTGGGTTATTGAATGTGGCACCTTCGAATACAATTATTTTTGCGAAAAAGAAGATTTCGTCTGTGTATATTGGGGTCGACTGGGAAAGATCTTTATTAAGTAATTACAGGGAATCTGATGATTGAAGGCGATTCAGTGTGTAAGAAGCATATGGTTCCCCTCATAGAAAATGGAAATGTTATAGAAAATGGAGAGAACAGATTTGGGATGAAAACCACAGAAAAAATAAGTAAGCTACGATTTTACCTGTGCCGTTTAATGACAAGAAAGTAACCTCGTATTATTTCCATTTTACTTGATTTAGACGATATCTCATCCTTTGGAAATATGAAGACCTCTTTTGTTTTCTCAGTATTTATTACCTCAACCAACGAAGGTAGAAAGAAGTTAATGTTTTATCCCCTGTGTGTGTGTTCGTTTGTGAACTGCTTCCTGGCCACAATTTCAATCGTAGAATAACTAAACTTGCAGGGATTGAGTGTTATGTAAAATCCTGAAATTATTATATTTTCGAAGGTTAAGGTCAAAGGTCAAGGCCACGATCAAGCAAAATCTCCAATTCACGTAATCAGCCATAAGTTTGGACATAGTTATCGCAGAGACTTCAAACTTGGTTCATATTTGAGTGCATGAAAATCCACGTCAACTAATACATGTTAAGGTCAAAGGTCAAGGCCACGGTCAAGCTAAATGTCCTATTCACGTAATCAGCCATAAGTTTGAACATAGTTATCGCAGAGACTTCAAACTTGGTTCATATTTGAGTGTATGAAAATCCACGTCAAGTAATACATGTTAAGGTCAAAGGTCAAGGCCAAGCAGAAGGTTGAGAAATAAGCTGCCGCGATGGAGGTCTGTCCTTTACTGACTTTACTGAGTGCCTCTCTAGTATATCCTTATAATGAGGTTGGAATTGTAAGGAAGGAAAACTTAATTACAGAAAGGGCTTTAGTTACAATTTCTTTGGTAAAGAAAGAAGTGGAAAATTTATGAAAATCTTATGGCGAAGTGAAGTGCAATAAGTGTTAAAGAGAACATAAGCAAAATGAATTACTGAAATAAAAAAAAAGGGGGAAACCGGTTTTAAATATCAGGTATGAAATTACTTGGGTATAACTGGAGTAAGGAAAAGACTTGAAAGAACACTATCATAAAACTTAAGACCAAGTCATTTGGGGATGGTTTAAAGGAAGGATCGTGCGAGAACTTCCCCTCGTGGGGAAGGTCAACGCCCTAAAGGAAGGATCGTGCGAGAACTTCCCCTCGTGGGGAAGGTCAACGCCCCAAAGGAAGGATCGTGCGAGAACTTCCCCTCGTGGGGAAGGCCAACGCCCCAAAGGAAGGATCGTGCGAGAACTTCCCCTCGTGGGGAAGGCCAACGCCCCAAAGGAAGGATCGTGCGAGAACTTCCCCTCGTGGGGAAGGCCAACGCCCCAAAGGAAGGATCGTGCGAGAACTTCCCCTCGTGGGGAAGGCCAA
>NC_090725.1:296630791-296640791 GCF_036898095.1 Palaemon carinicauda | reverse complement strand
TATATATATATATATATATATATATATATATATATATATATATATATATATATATATATATATATATTTATATATATATACATATACACTCAACTTAATTGCATCAGTGTTCCTGGTAGTCATATAGAACCATAAAAAGAAATTATGATTTCATAAATCCATTTATTCATTTATATACGATATATGCTGCAGTGTATTTATAGGGGAATGTTGAATACGTAACAATTTCTTTGGAAATGGACTTTTGTTGACTGTCAAAAAATGTTTTGTTTTCAGTAAATATATCCTAATTTTACCAAATATAAATGAAATAACAGGTTTGGTAGTGAATTATTCCTTGCACTGTATACATGCATATAATGTTGATACACATTGCGCTATGGTTAGCAGAAACGGCTGTGAGGATTTAAGTTTATTATGTAAAACATAATAACAGTGTCACTGAGATGACTTGTATGTTAATAATACGATAATAATGATAATAATGGTGTTAGAGATAGTCATATTAATTAACGATGACCTTAGTTGAAAAGGAGTATGTAAGATTGTTGCCCTTCAAACGATCTTATGAACTTTTGAAAAAAAAAAAAAATAGTGTCTTGTTTTATGATTGAAGCTGTAGTCATCCTAAAGCTGCTTCCACGCATATATTCTACATTTTCTAGTTACCCAACTAATTTACTTACGGATACTTCTGAATTAAAAAAAAAAAAAAAAATATTTTTACAAATTTGTGGTCCTTCAATCTTACTATGGCATGAATATTACAGAGAATTCTATTCAATCTTTTCGCTTACTTTAACCATTTTGTCTTTTAAATTCTTCACATTTATCCCCTTGTCAAGCTTTTCATTCTGCATATGCTGTGTAAATAATTAATTTTCGTACAGCTTAGTTTACCTCCATGCATTCAATTTTTGACTTCCTGAGACACACTTCTTTTCTTCTCATATGTCCTGCCCAGGTCCATATCCCTTTTTCACTTGTTAAAATATCCTCAACTTTTGGTTGCTCTTGTATCCATGTTGGCCTTTATCTTAGCGTTAATCCCGTGAGTATTCTTTCATTATTTTTTCTCTTTGAGGTGTAACTAGCTTATGTTTTAAGGCTTTAGCAAAGCTTCAAGTTTCTGATGCATAATTTAATACTGGTAGGCCATCTGATTAAATACTTTTCTTTTTAGAGAGCGTAGCATTTTACTTTTCATAACATCATTTTGTTTACCAAAAGTTCTCCATCCCTTACATATCCTTTTAATTTCGGTCTCATGTCCTGGGGAAACACTTAGTATATGTACTAAGTACGTATACCCATTAAGAGGTTCGCCCATAACCCCTATTTGTTGTCTCTCTTCATTTTCTTTAAACTTTATCCTAGTTTTACCCATATTCATTTTCAATCCTACATTTCTGGTCTCTCTATTCAAATCTTCTATCATCTTTAGTAATTCCTCCTATGATTCGTTAAATAGAACTATGTCATTTGCAAATCTTAAGATGTTAAGGTATTCCCCATTAATGTTAATTCGTATAATTTTCCTTTTTTTAAAATCATCTTGGTACGCTGTGAATAATTTAGTAGTGATGGAGTCTCCCTGTCTAACTACTATCTCAATTGGAATTTTCTCACTATCTTTATGTAGTTTTGGGGCTTGTTGTGCTACTTAGTGTTCTAACATTCATCTATTCCTTGTTTTTGAAGGGCTTTCATTACTGCTGAAATTTTGACCGAATCAAAATTTTCTCATAGTCTATGCCATACATTCGTGGGTTTTTCATACTCAATTGATTTTTCCATTAGCTGGTTAATTACATGGATAGGTAGAAGGTTGTCCAGGGCACCAGCCACCTATTGAGATACTACCGCTGGAAACTTATTGGGTCCTATGACTGGCCTGACTGTACTACTTTGGGTCCCTCTTTCTGGTTATGACTCACTTTGTTTTTGCCTACACGTGCACCGAATAATCAGACCAATTCTTTCCACATTCTCCTCTGTCCTCATACACCTGACAACACTTGCGATTATCAAACAATTTTTCGCTCAAGTAGTTAACTACTGCATTGTAATTGTCCAGTTGCTACTTTCCTCTTGTTAAGGGTAGAAGAGACTCTTTAGCTATGGTAAGCAGCTCTTTTAGGCGAAGGATACTCCAAAATCAAACCATTTTTCTCTAGTCTTGGGTAGTGGCATAGCCTCTGTACCATGCTGTACCTCTGTCTTGGATTAGAGTTCTCTTGTCCTCTATTCTGTGTCATTTCTCTTCATTGTGTTTTTTTTAAGTATTTTAATAGTTAATGCAGAATATGGAAGATCTAATTTCATGTTACTATTCTTATATTTTATTTTGAGTGCTTATAACATATCATGTAGTTTAATTTTTTCTTTGTTTCCTTTCCTCACTGGGCTATTTTTCATAGTTGGAGTCTTTGGGCTTATAGCATCTTGCTTTTCCAACTAAATAACATCTTGCTTTTCCAACTTAGGTTACTTAGCTTATAATAATAATAATAATAATAATAATAATAATAATAATAATAATAATAATAATAATTTGGTCAGTTGTTGAATATCTGCTTCTAAGACCTGCCTGCTCTTTTGGTTGTATAAAGTCTAGCCGTCTTTCTATTCGGCCTAATAGGGTCTTTGTAAATAGTTTATATATTGCATAGAGTAAAGTTATTAGATGGTAAATTTTTATGTCTTGTGTTTCCCTCTTTGTGAATTAATACGTAAGGAAGGGGATGCAGATTGATTGCTCATTATACTTACTTGTTTACTTGTTTTGGGTTTAAATCCAACCCTCCACTGAAGTCGAGTGAACTACTTCTCGGGCGGGTCCATATCAATCATCTACCGAAACATTTTCATTATAACTTATACAATTCTTTGATTGTAGCATCTTCCAAATCATATGATCTTGTGAAAAGTAATGTCTTTAGTTTCTTCTTAAATTTAATTGCTCCCTTTAGGTCCTTCATTTCAGTTGGCAGTTTATTATAATGTCTAGGCGCACAGTAGCTAAAAGCCCTTTCACCAAATTTATTATTTGTTCTTGGTTCAGATAGCCTATGTTTGTCACTCATGTGTCTTATGTTAACATTTGTTTCTAGTTCATTGTACCCAGAAGCTTCCACCATTTATAATGTTACATTGTATCATCAAAACTGTAATCTTACGATTATATCGTGTCAGCCTGTACCACTTAGGTTTAATGAGCTTTAATTTCTTTTGGGAAATTTGAGTATTTCCCGTGTTGTGTTATGCCAGAGGGGTGTTTTAAACACTAGTGTTACGACAAATCATTGTTCGCTGTGATTTCAAAACCCATCTTGTATAAAAGAAAAATAAGTAAAACTACTTTCCCTATATTTTGTCTGTTTGTCTGAGTAAGTTATACATCCTGGCAATCCCAGTTACTGCTAACAAATTTCACATACATAGGTATGTATGTATATATATATATATATATATATATATATATATATATATATATCTATGTATGTATATATGTATGTATATATATATATATATATATATATATATATATATATATATATATATATAGATATATATTGATTGTTTGTGTGTATGTGTACTATATTTGTGTGTGCATATATATATATATATATATATATATATATATATATATATATATATATATATATATATATATATATATATATATATATATTGTGTGGTTGTGTATATATAGTATATATAAACACTTATGAAAATAATAACAAAACAAAACCAGCTTAGATTTCACCCGGATGGAAGCCGTGGATGGAAATTCGTTAGGTCATATCCGTCTCTCACATTTGCGCTCTGTCATCGCCTCCTGATAAATACACGAGATTGTCTTACTAATCCATCTGCTTCGCGGATTACGTTCTGTCGCGACACAAAGGAGGGAATGGAACAACGTTTTTAGCGCTGAATATGAACAGTAATCACACGAGGCGTTGTAAGAATGAAATTAGACATCATTTAAACGAGGTGTTATCGCATTATGGAAAAAAGATTTTTTTTTTTTTTTTTTTTTTTTTTTTTTTTTTTTTTTTTTAATCTCCTTGTAAGTCTCTCTCTCTACAACTGTTTGCCCGATGAGACGATTTGCTTTGTTTGGTTACCTCTGAGGGTTTATGTCATTAGCATTTCGTGTGACTCTATAAACGAAAATGTTGAGGTGACATTTATGCATATGCTGGTGTACGCGACCCGTCATAAATAATGGCTAGATATTTACATATTTATACAAAGATTCCACCCTTCTCACCTCCTTCCCATATCCCTCCCTATACCATGTAACCTATTCCTCTCCCACCCCCTACCCGGGGGATGGAGGGGGGGAGACTGAGTAGTCGTACGTTTGGCAATGTCGCTCAGCTTGACAGGATATATATATATATATATATATATATATATATATATATATATATATATATATATATATATATATATATATGATAAAGTTTTGCACATTTAGACGTGTTTTTCATATTCAAATAAGCCATATATTTTTTATACTTTATTGTCTGGATTCTCTTAACGACCTCAGGATCAGAGCCCCAGGCGAAATCACACAAAGACAAGAGGTTGTGACCGGCCGGAAATCGAATCCTGGTCCGGCAAGCTTGTATAGACAGTGACTACCACTTGGCCACGAAGTGGTAGTCACTGTCTATACAAGCTTGCCGGACCAGGGTTCGATTCCCGGCCGGTCACAAGCTCTTGTCTTTGTGTGATTTCGCCTGGGGCTCTGATCCCGAGGTCGTTAAGAGGATCCAGACATTAATGTATCAATAATATATGGCTTATTTGAATATATATATATATGTATATATATATATATATATATATATATATATATATATGTGTGTGTGTGTGTGTGTGTGTGTGTGGGGGGGGGGGATTTTCCTTCACATTTATCCCTTGGTATGCTGTCTAAAGAAAAAGGTTTCAGGTTAGTCAGTCAACACAATACTTGCTATGCAATGTCGTTGCACGCCAGTATTTAATCGTTGTCTCCAAGAAATTATCCTTTTGACAAAGAGTTGACATTGCCAGTATTCGAGATTTAAATAGGGCAGTTGGAAAAGGAAATACACAAGTTTAACTCTTTCTCTCTCTCTTCTTTTGAACTTAGGAAGCTATTTTACTTTATTTTACTTTAAGGGTTACTATTCTGGCTCAACACAGCAGGGGAACTCTACTCTCTACAGGACCTTCACAGTCAATTTATGATATTCATTCCTAGGTATTCAGAATTTCACACCAAATATTAGTCGTTTTATTGTCAAATCACTCTATCAAACCACTTAGAGAAGGGGAATTCATTTTATGATATTCATTCCAAGGTATTCACCATTTCACACCACATATTAGTCGTTTTATTGTCAAATCACTCTATCAAACCACTTAGAGAAGGGGAATTCATTTTATGATATTCATTCCAAGGTATTCACCATTTCACACCACATATTAGTCGTTTTATTGTCAAATCACTCTATCAAACCACTTAGAGAAGGGGAATTCATTTTATGATATTCATTCCAAGGTATTCACCATTTCACACCACATATTAGTCGTTTTATTGTCAAATCACTCTATCAAACCACTTAGAGAAGGGGAATTCATTTTATATTCATTCCAAGGCATTCAGCATTTCACACCACATATCAGTCGTTTATTGTCAAACCACTCTATCAAACCACTTAGAGAAGGGGAATTCATTTTATGATATTCATTCAAAGGCATTCAGCATTTCACACCACTTATTAGTCGTTTATGGTCAAATCACTCTATCGAAGCACTTAAAGAAGGGGAATTTAAACAGCAAGTGATGATGTATAACAGAAATTATAATGTAGAAGAGAGGGTATTTTGGGAGCTACGGTTATAAGGCAGCCAAGAATATCATATGCAGTATTTAGGAATCTATTTAACCCTTTCGAGGACGTGCCTTCTTCCTATCTCCTATCACTTCTTAACGATACACTCTTCTTTACATGACCGAACCACCTCCAAATAACCTGATTCATCCTTTCACATTTGCTAACCTTTTGACCACATTTTATACCCACATTTATCACCCCATTAATTTTTCTTACACCGCACATGCCTTGCAAACGGTTTCTCTCAACATCAACTTTTTTTTTCTTTATTTACATTCAACATTCATACTTCTCTTGAAGAAGAGTTGATTCACTTTGATTCAACAATCCTTTCACATATTTCACGTTGGCTTTCACGGACAACGCAAGACTTTTATCAGTTTTTTTTGGCAAATGTTCTGCTATCTCTCTTTTTTTTCCTATTCTGTGGGTGGCATCTTCTCTCATCTTACCATTCTCCGTTATATTTATATCAAGATACCTTGACGAAACTACTTCCATTCTTTCATTATCCATGCTAATATTCTGTATTCCATTTCCTCGTTTCCATTTAGTTCCACTGCCATATTATTGTTCATGTTTAATCTAAATTTTCTCCTTATGTTGAACAGGCTTACATGAGTTCTTTAATGGTTTATATATGAAATGTCTGTTTTAATATTGTTGATTTTTTAAAAATATTTTATTTAAATTTTCTTTACTTCTTATATTATTTATTTATTTCCTTATTTCCTTTCCTCACTGGGCTATTTTTCCTTATTGGAGCCCTTGGTTTTCCAACTAGGGTTGTAGTTTAGGTAGTAATAATAATAATAATAATAATAATAATAATAATAATAATAATACTTTTAAGCTCCGATACTGAGCGGGTGGAAGGGAACCTCAGTTTAATAGGGAACTGGAGAATTACGACAACGCCAAACAGTCTTAAATTTATTTCCATCACCAACAAATAACAACGTTTCAAACATCTCTGTGTTCTTTTAGATTTTATAAAAATTGACTCTGCTATTCTTATTTCATTTTCAAATGAACCTCTATAGATTATTGCAAAGTTGTCCAAAGAGAACGAACACTTTCAATCCATGTCGCAATGGTCTCGTATGCTGGACTGTAAAGGTTTGGACAAGGCTCTGCCAGTTAGGATGCTAATTCCCTTGTGATCTTGGTAGCTTCTAAGCTTTGTAACTAGCTTTAGCAGGTTTTGCTCATTGTCCCCAAACAAGCAATTTTATGTGTAAACATCAATAATTCCATATCCAATTTAAGTTTTAATTTTTGTTTCACAACTTCGCCCCCTGCTTCTAATGCCCTCGTACTTCTTGCATCACTCCTTTCATAAAAGTTTTGATGATCCATGGAAAATAATACACTACATCCATGTCTCATACTCACATTCATCACAAACCAATCATTTTCCAACCTACATACTTTTAACAAACTCATAATTTCTATCATAAATTTTTTCAATTTATTTCATGAATCTATTATTTAGGCCATATGTTATCAGTACCCAAATATTGTCTCTAAATTGATTTGATCACATACTTTTCGTAGGTCCAACTTATCAATTTTTGTTTCCAAACTCCCTATGTAACTGTTCGAGCCCATATCTCTGAATGAACACACTCACACACACACACACACACACACACATATATATATATATATATATATATATATATATATATATATATATTTATATATATGTATATATATCTATATATATATAGAGTATATATATATATATATATATATATATATATATATATATTTATATATATGTATATATATCTATATATATATAGAGTATATATATATATATATATATATATATACTATATAGGCTATATATGTATATGTATAATTGTGTTTATTATATATGCTTCATATATATATATATATATATATATATATATAAATTATATATATATATATTATTTATATATATATATATATATATATATATGCGTGTGTGCGTGACTTTGTGTACGTATATGCATGTATATGTATGTGTTGTTGTCCGTGGTAAGTAAACTCCATCAACCTTTTTTAACTGTCACATCATGATAAAAGTGCTACAAGCCAAGGGACCAATCTCTCAGCGTCCGGTCAAGAACCCAATTTGGCCTCATTAGAATCTGCTCGTTATCGGTATGATAATATCGCATTAAGACGTAGAACTCATTGTAACCACGTCCAGAGTAAAAAATCTATTCTGTCTACAATGGTGAAGTCAGAATTCCTCGATATCTCTCTTTAATTGGAATATTCTCTTAGTATATGAAATATCTGCTTTAATGTAGTTATTGCTTCTAAAATATTTTATTTTAATTTTTCATTACTTCTCATGTTTATTTATTTCCTTATTTCCTTTCCTCACTGGGCTATTTTTTCCCTGGTGGAGCCCTTGAGCTTATAGCATCTTGCTTTTCCAACTAGGGTTGTAGTTTAGCTAGTAATAATAATAATAATAATAATAATAATAATAATAATAATAATAATAATAATAATAATAATAACATTGTTGATGATTGGCTGATTACTCAATTTTATAGAGCTACCAAAATTTTAGGCTGGTCCTGAAAATGTGCGTCATAATATTTAATAAAATACTTTTGAATCTAAACCTTTTTTATCTATTTTTTATTGATAGGCACCGGACAGTTAGCATTTTTTTTCGTTAAATTCCACTTTTTTTTTTTAATAATTATAAATTATTTGTACTCTATTTTAATATGCACCTTGTTTCAACTTCACGGGATCAGTAAACAAAACTTGTTACGTAAAAATGCGAGATTTCTATAAATGAGACATTATTATTATTATTATTATTGTTGTTATTTTTATTATTATTATTATTATTATTATTATAATCACCATTATTATTATTATTATTATTATTATTATTATTATTATTGTTGTTGTTGTTGCTGTTGTTGTTGTTGTTATGATGATGATGATTATTATTAATATTATTATTATTGTTGTTGTTGTTATTATTATTATTATTATTATTGTTGTTTTTGTTATTATTTTTTATTATTATTATTATTATTATTATTATTATTATTATTATTATTATTATTATTATTATTATAAGTAGCGATATAAGTATTGACAACACAATCAGCAGTAATAATAATCATCGAAGTATAGCCCCAAGGTTTTGTGACAGTGCCATATGGTTTCGTTAAAAGTTATGTATCAATTTCTCGTTTCAAATCATTGAGTAGTTTTATTTGGGCGAACTTTCAAACGGGTAGATTTGCTAAAAAAAAAATAAACTAAAAAAGAGTAAGAAAGAAGTAAAACTTGTGGAGGCGAGGTGAAGGGGTTCGGTTAGCAACATCAAAACTGCCATAAAATACGCCTATCGTTGAATGTTATCGCGTCCAGCGCAACTCTCTAGGCTTATCGACAAGTCAGCATTTTATGTCTCTCATATCCTCCTCCCATTTATATTGCAAAATTTATCTGTAAACTTGCAAAAAAAGCCCTCGCCAGATCCTTATCGCTCCAGTAGCGGTTTGGCGTTGCCGTTCGACCGTTTTCGCACCCTTTTGGTCGGTTCCCGGCCGCTCGAAGCGCCACCGCTGTGAGCGAAACTTTCCGTCCCTTTTGGCGGGAAGTGTCCCGAGTGAATTTGAAATAAGGGTCGAAGACATAACTCAAAATTATCTCTTGTTGATGCTGACGAGGAGAAAATTGATGGAATATTTGAGCCTCTATCAGGTTCTATTTAAGCGTATCGCTGGTAATTAAAATATCCATCAAAGACTTCATAAAAAAGAAAAGGTTGCTTCAAAAACTACGACGTAACTTTCCTAGTCGGATGAGAGACGGATGTACTACTTAAGTAACTAGTCAAGCGGATGAATTTCTGCCATACAGTTCAGAGGGATAGCTAAATGCACTGTGATAGAGACAATATATTTCAAGAGTCATTGCAGGACTCTGTTCACCTTATTTTTAAAAATACTTGTATCTTTTCATAGCTTATTACAATCAGAATATTATTTTATTGCCTAATTAAATTGAGCATGGTACTTGGTGTATGTCTGTGTGTATATATATTGAAAGCTTTACTCTCTCTCTCACAC
>NC_090725.1:296620791-296625791 GCF_036898095.1 Palaemon carinicauda | reverse complement strand
TATATATATATATATATATATATATTTATATATATATATATATATATATATATATATATATATATATATATATATTATATATATATATGTATATATTGTATCTCTTCACCCAACAAGTGGCTCAGGATGGATTCACATTTAAAATCTAATTTCTGGATCATTCTTGAAACCCCAAGATAAAAACATTAACATAGTCCTTCACAGAAAGGCCATAAGCAGGGCGGCGAACCTTTACAGGGACCACTTACCTACTCTCTCTCTCTCTCTCTCTCTCTCTCTCTCTCTCTCTCTCTCTCTCTCTCTCTCTCTCTTGTATAATAAAGAGCAAGTCGGGCTATATATATATATATATATATATATATATATATATATATATATATATATATATATATATATATATATATATATCGTGTCATGCTCACCCTGGTGAGAGGGGGTACCTCGAGGGGAATGAGGTATGGGGTGGGAAGGGTTGAATCGCCGTCTACGTGTGCGTGCATATCTATCTAAATATATAACTGTCATTTTTGCCGGATTGCGTACACACACATATATGTATAAATATATGTATATATATATATATATATATATATATATATATATATATATTATAAAAGTGTAATTATAGTGTATACATATTCGTGTGTATGTATATGTATTTGTTCATGTGTTTATATATACATTTATATGGCTTTAAAGCATTATTTAAAGATAATATTTTTCCTTTTGCTCCAGAGGCGTGATTGTCGAAAGAGAGAATGTAGAAACTTTTTCCATTTGCCACTGCATAGACAACAACCAACATCGATTCATTCCATAGATTATGTAACTTCAATCAAGGCTTTTGTAATTAATATTCTTGTACCATTACACACAATCCTTCAGTGTTTCCAACTCGCCGTCAGTATCCTTACACACTTCACAAAATTTCTTAAGACAAGGAACTAGGACCAAGGAGGGCCAGGCAATGGCTGCGGGTGAGTCAGCAGATAGACCTATAGGCTCCCTCAAACCCCGCATCCTTAACTCACATGGATGGTGAGATTGCAGCGACCAAAGGAACTAACAACTTTGAAAGAGACTCGAACCCCAGTCTGGCGTTCTCAAGTCTGGAACGTTACCACATTGGCCACCACAACCCTTGCAATGCATTTTATATTATTATTATTATTATTATTATTATTATTACTACTACTACTAGCCAAGCTACAACCCTAGTTGGAAAAGCAAGATGCTATAAGCCCAAGGGCTCCAATAGGGAAAAATAGCTCAGTGAAGAAAGGAAATAAGGAAATAAATAAATGATGTGAACAAATGAACAATAAACCATTCTAAAAACAGTAACAACGTCAAAATAGATATGTCATATATAAACTATTAACAATATCAAAAACAGATATGTCATATATAAACTATAAAAAGAGTCATGTCAGCCTGGTCAACATAAAAACATTTTAAGAATCATAATACATTCATAAAAACATTTTAAGAATCATAAAAAACATTTTAAGAATCATAATACATTCATAAAAACATTTTAAGAATCATAAAAAACATTTTAAGAATCATAATACATTCATCAAAACATTTTAAGAATCATAAAACATTCATAAAAACACTTTAAGAATCATAATACATTCATAAAAACATTTTAAGAATCATAAAACATTCATAAAAACACTTTAAGAATCATAATACATTCATAAAAACATTTTAAGAGTCTTAAAACATTCATGAAAACATTTTAAGAATCACAATGCATTTACATTGACATATAACTGTTAAAACTGGCTGTACATATGTGTAATGCCATTATTAAGTACATACTTTACATGAATGTCATAAGGGTAAGGGTACTAACACCATTTTAATGTCAAGGAGTTTACCTAGGCTCCGAAGCCCACCGAAACCGTGTTAAGTTTTGATAAAGTGAAGGACTATTGATCTGCGAGAATAATAGTGAAGGAACAAAGTCATTTGAAGAGACTAAGATTGACTAAGGGATTGAAGGGTAGAGGTTAGGTCTGAAGAGGGGTGGGGGGGGGGGCTTTTCTTTGGCCCATACTCCTTCTCTTCCCTCTCTGATGACATCTAAAGTATATGTCTGTCACAGGTTTACCTCATCTTGTGTATCGTCAGAATATGAAGGAGGATTGTTAAGATTTCACAAGACCCGTAATCTCTCTCTCTCTCTCTCTCTCTCTCTCTCTCTCTCTCTCACATCGTGTGTATCGTCAGAATAGGAAGGAGGATTGTTAAGATTTCACAAGACCCGTAATCTCTCTCTCTCTCTCTCTCTCTCTCTCTCTCTCTCTCTCTCTCTCTCTCTCTCACATCGTGTGTATCGTCAGAATAGGAAGGAGGATTGTTAAGATTTCACAAGACCCGTAATCTCTCTCTCTCTCTCTCTCTCTCTCTCTCTCACATCGTGTGTATCGTCAGAATAGGAAGGAGGATTGTTCAGATTTCACAAGACCCGTAATCTCTCTCTCTCTCTCTCTCTCTCTCTCTCTCTCTCTCTCTCTCTCTCTCACACATCGTGTGTATCGTCAGAATAGGAAGGAGGATTGTTCAGATTTCACAAGACCCGTAATCTCTCTCTCTCTCTCTCTCTCTCTCTCTCTCTCTCTCTCTCTCTCTCTCTCTCTCTCTCTCACATCGTGTGTATCGTCAGAATAGGAAGGAGGATTGTTAAGATTTCACAAGACCCGTAATATCTCTCTCTCTCTCTCTCTCTCTCTCTCTCTCTCCTCTCTCTCTCTCTCTCTCTCAGACAGACACACACACACATACACATGTTTACTTTATTTACATGTATTTTCCCTTATGAGAAGATTGTTAGTTTAAACGAAAATATTCATCCTTTTATTACCTTAACCTTTTATTTGCATAATTCCCACTTATTTTTATTCTCTTGTTTGCGACGGTTGATCTGTTTGGACTTTTTGGCAGAGGTCGCCAGTCCGAAGAAGCCACAGTTACCTGCGATTGTTTTTCACGAGCAATTTGCATCCTTAAAGGAAAAGTGAGAAGGGATGTAAATCAGGGTTATGTTACGGCTCGTCTCCAATTTGAAACTGATGCGGTTGATCCGTTTGCATAAACAGAACATTGTTACACACACTAATGTATTCGGGGATACTCCTCTCTCTCTCTCTCTCTCTCTCTCTCTCTCTCTCTCTCTCTCTCTCTCTCAGTCGGTCTCCTCATCGACGTAACTGTAAAGTATTCCCGGTGTTAACGATTTGAGAAGGAGTTTATATGACCCGTCAAAAATGAGAGATAAATACTTAGATATGCACACACCCTCACCCTCCTCTCACCATGGTATGACTAATTCCTCGGGCCCATACCTAAGGGACGGGGTAGCTGATATATATATAAATATATATATATATATATATATATATATATATATATATATATATATATATATATACATATATATCTATTTATGAATAAATATATATATATATATATATATATATATATCTTTATATATATATATATATATATATACTGTATATCAGCTCTCCCCATATATATATATATATATATATATATATATTATATATATATATATATATATATATATATATATATAGGCCAAACATTTGCTCTTTATTATACAGGGGAGATGAAACGCTACAAATGCAGTTGTGACAACTTAACGAACTAGAGGGTACACATTTATTGTGATTGAAACAAAAACCAAATATTAAAGAAATACTCTCTCTCTCTCTCTCCTCTCTCTCTCTCTCTCTCTCTCTCTCTCTCTCTCTCTCTCTCTCTCTCTCGTCACTTGTAGTTATCGAACTTCTGGATCTGGGAAACGAAGAGCTGCCTTTTGTCAGCTGCCTTGATTGATTTGAGGTGATTGGCAGCCCCCCCAATCATCACAATATTATAGCTAATCTTCCACTACCAGTTGGGGAAGAAGTGGAAAAAAAAGTATATTTCCCGTTCAGGGAGAGAGATGTGTTTGTGTGTGTGTGTACTTGTTTGGTATTTATTACATAGCATTTATCATAACGTTTTTTCTTCTTTCCAACCATTCTCCTTACATTAAGGGGTCGGTTGCCTGATACAGGAACTTCCTTCAAAGGTAGCTTCCTAGGGTATATTTGACTACAGTGATATATCCCAGAGAATTTACCAAAGGTATCCAGAATTCTAACTCCTGAGCGAATATCCCTTAAAATTTTACAAAGGGATATCGCGTAATATCAGAGGACGTATTCATGACACGTCTCATGGCTATCTACACCCCCAATAGAGCTTTCACTACGAGGGGAAAGAGAGGCAAGAATAAGGTGAGTCGTTCCAGAGACATCGCTCTCGACGAGTCACTACTGCTCTGCAAATAGTGCGCCTGTCCCGCACCCCCCGCGAGGCGCCACCGTCCCTCTCCAATGTCTTCTATCAAAGGCATCCTATTCCCCTAAACCTCTTCTTTCCATATCATCCTTCACTTATCTCACCATCTAATTCTCTGCCTTCCTCTCGATCTTCTCCCCGTTACAGTTTCCTCCCTAGCCCTCCTAACTCTCTCCCCACCATCTAGCCTTAACACATGGCCGCACCATCTCCGTTGTGATACTCTTCACACCTCTGCAATCTTACTACGCCTGCCATTCTTATTAAATAATTTTCCAATCTATCAAGCAGTGATATTCCTATAATCCAACTCAGTATTCTCACTCTCTGGTTTAGAATAACATTAGAATAGAATAGAAGATGAAAGCGTTTATAGGAAAAGATTTTTATTCTTATTAATTGCGAATGGATTTTTCTTTTAATATTGTAGTAACCTTTGTCAAGAATTTCTCCAATGACGTTTGCCATTTCTTAACTATTGGTGAATGTTTGATTTTAATTGCATGCTTGTAACTCGCGTTTCTTTCATCTGTATATATCAACATTAGTACACCAATGCTTATCTATTAGTACCATTTCAAGGCCAGACGAAAAAAAGAGGAATAGATAATGAAGACCAAGTA
>NC_090725.1:296615634-296617791 GCF_036898095.1 Palaemon carinicauda | reverse complement strand
GGCAACAAATCAAGATATACGGAAGCAATGGGAGAATTCCAAAGTTTGACAATGAAAGGTATGAATGACCAATGATCATATTTTGAATATGGGAAGAGGTAGTCTGGCGGGTGTTACAAAGCCACCTGAGAGGAGATATTTGCCACTGAACTCAAGAGAAAAATGACTGGAATAATTATAGAAGAGAGATGATATAAATAGCCGTCTTGCAGTAGAGATATAGAGGATAGAGAGATGAGATAAGAGTAGAATTATCGAACCATAAAACACTCAGGTCAAAAATGGAGCAAGAAATCCAAAAATAAACCTTTAAACATGTTGCAAAATAGAAATTTAATAATTGAAATTTTGTAGGCTACCACTATGAACAAGACAATCTCTTAAAGGAGAGCCACACATCTGGTAAGAAGTAAGACAGTTGAAAAAGTCAAATAATGAAACAATAGAAGTTTGGAGACGAACCTTAAACCAAGTGAAAAGTTCTGAAATATAATGAAAGTCTAGTTTTGGGTGTGCCGATGTTGCAGTAAGAACTGAACACATTTGAGGAAGCATAGATACATGTCATTTAGAAGATATTTAGAGAAAGATATGAAAAGAATAAGGGAAAGCCTTGTTGCACAGCTTAGTTTCAGTGTGTGTGTGGAAGAAGCGTCGGGAGGGGGGCTTTGACGCTAAGTGGTCGTCTCCATTAAATAGCGAGTTTTAGTGAAGTGAACAGAAAGAGAGGCAAGCCTATAGCTATAGCGGACACTCGTGGGTGAAACTTCACTACGGATAAAACTCTGTTTTGTTTAAGTTTTCATGGTTTATATAGGAAATATTTATCTTGTTACTGTTCTTAGAATATTTTATTTTTCCTTGTTTCCTTTCCTCACAGGGCTATTTTCCCTGTTGGAGCCCCTGGGCTTATAGCATCCTGCTTTTCCAATAAAAATAATAATAACAATAATAATAATAATAATCAGTAGAGTGAAACACTTCCATATAAATTATATTCGTACCTCGGTGAGGGATTCAGGACGCCATACTTTTAATAATAATAATAATAATAATAATAATAATAATAATAATAATAATAATAATAATAAAATGCTAACTTATGCCTCGTAGAAAGGCAAAGGGTCAAACTTCATCTTCCAGCAAGTATATGAATTGGCAAAATCTTAGCTCTAATACAGGAAAAGAAAATTAAACGCTAATGCAAGTTTATCTATATAAAAACCTAACTGAGAAATAACATAAATAAATATATAGAAATTGAGAGAAAAAAACCTTTTATAGAGCAAAATTCAAGTCACCAAGGTACCTCAATACAATTAATTCTTTCCTCCGCCATCCCAATAAAAATTAATAACAAACGAGAGAGAGAGAGAGAGAGAGAGAGAGAGAGAGAGAGAGAGAGAGAGAGAGAGAGAGAGAGAGAGAGAGAGAGAGTTACAAGGATTTCGGATGTCTTAAAGACTTTAGTCCATCCGTTGAGACTCAATACGAGGAGAGAGAGAGAGAGAGAGAGGAGAGAGAGAGAGAGAGAGAGAGAGAGAGAGAGGAGAGAGAGAGAGGAGAGAGAGAGAGAGAATTTTAGATGTCTCAAAGACTGTTTAGTACATCCGCGGGAACTTCATCCTAAAAGAGAGAGAGAGAGAGAGAGAGAGAGAGAGAGAGAGAGAGAGAGAGAGAGAGAGAGAGAGAGTGTGAGTTTGCCATGACTTCCACCAGCAAGAGTTAGTGAATTGCGAGATAGGAATTCCATGAACACTCCATCGTCTCCACCTTTCCTCTTCTGCCCATAACTATTGATAATTCACAAACAAGCCAGAATGAGAGGCGAGGGAAAGGGTTGACTGACTAATGAGTTACCAATGGCCCCTCTTCTCTGGCTGGATTTCAATGGCATAGTTCGAGTCAGTTTGCACGCGCAGAGTGAAGAGATGTTGGCCAAATCGTTAGTGGATGGGTCTTGTGATATTTGTGTATATTTATATATTGTTTATTATTTGGTATTATTTTTTCCACGTGTGTTTAGAGTATGTAACATTATCAACATTATTTTTATATATTTATAAGTTGGTTATTATTAGTATTATTTTTTCCACGTGTGTTTAGAGTATGTAACATTATCAACATTATTTTTATATATTTTATAAGTTGGTTATT
>NC_090725.1:296603134-296610634 GCF_036898095.1 Palaemon carinicauda | reverse complement strand
TAAGGAAACACACTGTACACCCTTGGCTATTCTATTTACATTGAACGTTATTAAAGTTAAAGTTGCCTGGTGTCAGTTCCGGTTTCGTCAGAATAGATGCTCACCATGACGTCAGCGAGCCCAACCCAACCCCTCACTGTGGTGCTAAACCACAGCAGTGGCCTAGCCTCCCCAGTAAACAGCTTAAACTCAAGGCTCGAGCTGGGATCGATCTGCTACTAGGCGAATGCTTGGCGAAGACGTTACCACTGTTCTATCCAGGGGCCTTATGTCAAGTATTCAATTTCAGTTAATGGTTTTGAATGAACTATAAATACTCATTAGATTATCCATACCAATGATATAAATGTATATTTTTCGTATCTATAACAACAATTATCAAACTAAACCTCAATGGCTAGGGGTATCTTTTTGGCCCTCACTTTATCCTAAAACCATAAATATGCATTACCAAGAGATACATGCGTACATATATATACATACTACATAGATATACACACAGTAATACCCATATATACATACACATACTGTGCATATACATAATACCTACCGTACATTCAGTATACATATGTACATATTTGTATATGTTTGTGATTGCACTAATAGAGTTATTCTAATGTATTTTCTGTATCTTCTACTGTGTATCTGTATTTCCTATGTCTAGCAGCAAGCATTCGCATTAGCTAAAAGTAACCAGCTCAAGCCTTCGTCGTTCAACAGTACCTGAGCAGTAAGCGTCGCCATTCACCGACACTGTAGGTTCTAGATGACCAAGTAAACACAAACATACCTCTGCATACGACCGAGTAGACACAAATATACATTTGTAGAATACCGAGTAGACACAAACATACCTCTGCATATGACCAAGTAGACACAAATATACCTTTGTAGAAGACCGACTAGACACAAACATACCTCTACAAGTAGACACAAACATGCCGCTGCATAAGACTAAGTAGACACAAACATACCTCTGTAGAAGACCAAGTGGATACACACATATCTCTACAAGTAGACACAAACATATCTTTGCACGTAGACACAAACATACTTCTGCATAAGATCAAGTAGACACAAACATACCTCTGTAGAAGACCAAGTGGATACACACATACCTCTACAAGTAGACACAAACATGTCTTTTCACGTAGACACAAACATACTTCTGCATAAGATCAAGTAGACGCAAACATACCTCTGCACGTAAGCACAAACATACCTCTGCACGTAGACACAAACATACCTCTGCATAAGATCAAGTAGACATAAACATACCTCTACACGTAGACACAAACATACAACTGCATAAGATCAAGTAGACATAAACATACCTCTGCAAGTAGACACAAACATACCTCTACAAGTAGACACAAACAAACCTCTGCATAAGATCAAGTAGACATAAACATACCTCTACACATAGACACAAACATACATCTGCATAAGATCAAGTAGACATAAATATATCTCTGCATGGAGACACAACCCTACCTCTGTAGAAGACCAAGTAGACACAAACAAACCTCTACATAAGACCAAGTAGACACAAACATGCCGCTGCATAAGACCAAGTAGACACAAACATACCTCCGCACACACACCCAAAAACACATCTGGTCCGCCACATGTAAAAGCTACCACACCATAGAAACCTCACCATCCCAAGGCAACCTAACCGAACCCATCTAATTACTAATGCCACTCAACGGGAACTTTTGCATCAGAACAAAGAGCGAAAGATAAACTATCCTAATTATAGGGCCCGCCAGCAAGGCTCATTTCCCAATGGTTCAACACGGGCAAATGGTCGTTATTGACCTCCCTGAACACTGGGAATCTGAATACGAAACCCATCTGATAACTCCTATCTGGACGGTGACAAGGCGGGGGAGGGGGGAATGATAAGCGAAATATGTAACCTTATCGCAGTTCCTTTATGAGCAATTGTTATCAGTGCGTGGTGCACTGGCTCGGATAAGACACATATTCTCTCTCTCTCTCTCTCTCTCTCTCTCTCTCTCTCTCTCTCTCTCTCTCTCTAGATGGAAGGAAAGCAAGAATAAATAGGGTAATAAACAGAGAGAAAGAGAGAACACGCTAAAAGTATAACAAGAGAACAACCAAGAGTCAGAGGAAAAGATGATGTCTAGAAATTGGGAAGAACACAGCAATGGAGAAACTAGGCGCAATCAAGACATACAGAGATAGAGACCCATGTAGCAACTGCATTCGCCGATAACAGCACCGTTAAAAATCCAGTCCTTAAGAACCTGCTGTGCCAAGAACGCGCAAGCGAGTGCAAGCGCGCATGATTTTCACAAGCAAAAAAAAAAGAAAAAAAAATCACAAAAAAAGAAAAAAAAAAAAATTAAGGCTCATGTCCGTTGCTTCATTCAATGTACCCGAAAATACTGTACTCGATTTAAAAATTCATGTAATACGGTCACTGAAACTGTAATATTTTTTTAGCCGATAGAAAAGAGTGAAAAAAAGTTAGCTATCTGACCATAGTTATAAATAGTTTGGAAAGTTAAGTATTCGTAGGAGTGATGTAAAGTTTGGTTTAACCATAATTTATTTCATATAACGGTACACTTTCTTGCTATGGTCTTAAAAGTTAATTTATTACAATAATTGTTTATTTTCCTTTTACCTTTATAATTCCGTAAATTTTTTCTCTGCCTTATTTAAGTCCTTTACTTTACGTAAGTCAAAAATATCTCTATTTTTCATGTGAAACATTTAATGAATTTTAAAGTACTGACAAATATATCTCACGAATTACGTTACATCTTTAAAAATTAATTTGAATATTCATCTATTTTTTGGGGACAATTTTCCATAAGGAGATGAATATAATTTTTTTTTACCGCTTGAATATTCAGTTTTGTTTAGTTTCTTTCTTATTGAGACAAAGCAATAATAGGAGCATGAGAAATTTCAATGAATCATATTCGATTTAGAATGTCAACTAAATTTAAATCACCTACATGGCTGAGGACTGTGAAGCGTGAATTAGGAGGTAATAAATGGAGAAGTATTGATTTAAAAGCTCAAGGTAGAGACGACTCGCGAAATCTAACTGAGGCCTTTGCGTCAATGGGCTTAGGAGGAGATGATGATGATAATGATGATGCTCTATGAATTCTACAACATATTCTACAATTTCACAGATGATGAATTAGGATGTAATAAATGGAGGAGCATTGATTTAAAAGCTCAAGGTAGAGACGACTCGCGAAATCTAACTGAGGCCCTTTACGTCAATAGGCTTAGGAGGAGATGATGATGATGATGATGATGCTCTATGAATTCTACAACATATTCTACAATTTCACAGATGATGATAATCAATAAGAAAGCAAATAGTTCATCAAATGGTTCAAAATTTCTGAAATTCATTTAAGGAAATAAATATAATAATACCAATACTCAGCATATGCTATAAAATTTTTACTTAAAATTAACATTGAAATTTTGTACGAAAAAAAAAAAATTGATATTATGTCCACAATGTATATAAAAACCAAAACAATGCGTTCAAAAATATTGAGATGAGTTAGACAATATCAGAACCCTCTCTCTCTCTCTCTCTCTCTCTCTCTCTCTCTCTCTCTCTCTCTCTCTCTCTCTCTCTCTCTCTCTCTCTCTCTCTCTCTCTCTCTCTCTCTCTCTCTCTCTCTCTCTCTCTCTCTTATATATATATATATATATATATATATATATATATATATATATATATATATATATATATATATATGTATGTATATATATATATATATATATTCATATTTATATATATGTATATATATACATATATCTATATATATATATATGTATATATATATATATATAATATATATATATATATATATATATATATATATATATATATATATATATATATATATTGCATGCAATCAAATACGAATTTAGTATAAATACAAAGACATAGGTGTCAGCAAACAAGACTGTACATACTGTATGTGTAAGTGGGATTTACTCGCCACAGTCAACAAAACTTCCATCTCCCATTCAAAGAAGAACGATATCAAAGGAAATTCTTGGAATGGAGACCCCAAGGCAGAAGACCAGTTGGTAAGCCGAAGATGAGGTGGATGGAAAATACCGAGAGAGGAGTGAGGAGAGGAATGAATTTCCAAGAGATTGAAGAAGAGAAATTGTACGAAGATCGTCAGCAGTGGACTGACAGGCTTGAGAGGCCTACCTGGCACCTGGTGAGAAAGTGAGAAAAAGTCTACAAAACTATAACCTTTAATACCCAGAATGTCAAACTTCTCAAGGGTCGTGACGGCCTGGTGGTAGCGTCCTTGCCTGGTGATTGCCAGACTGGGGATCGAGTCTCGCTCAAACTCGTCAAGTTCCTCTGGTCGCTGCAACCTCACCATCCTTGTGAGCTAAGGATGGGGGGTTTGGGGAGCCTAGAGGTCTATCTGCTGAGTCATCAGCAGCCATTACCTGGCCCTCCCTAGTCCTAGCTTGGATGGAGAGGGGGCTTGGGCGCTGACCATATGTAATATGGTCAGTCTCTAGGGCATTGTCCTGCTTGCTATCGCAATGTCACTGTCCCTTGCCTCTGCCATTCATGAGCGGCCTTTAAACCTTAAAATTGCCATTCAATCTGAATTTGGAGACTAAATAAGAATACTCTCCTTTCTTGTGTAATATAAAAACTTTTCTTCACATGAAGAATGATGTCAACCAAAAGGAATAAATTTAGATTTAGGCTTGTGACATTCAGAAATAAACTAATATTCACTATGGTTACACAGATTCAAGTGTTTATTTTTTTTTTAAGTTAAAATTTGTAATTGGAATCTCTTGGTTACAATTACCAAAACAATGCAAATGGAAACCTTAACGTGGTGAAAGGGTTTGTGTATCGCCATGATCAGCAAAGCTGTACTAGTCAGGGACACCCATACTAGATTAATTTGCTGTGAGCGATCAGATAAAAATCTCTCACCATCACCAATCCGCAGTGACCGGCGTGGTGATGAAAACTGGCCAAACCCCAGACATGAATAAGGACATTTCTGAGGCTTTCGTCCTGCAGTGGACTAGAAACGGCTGCATTTGTTGTGGTAGACAAAGTATTGAGAGCAATACGCATATTTCTACTACAAGTTTTAATGACGTAAACAAATAATGAGACTCTTAAACTACTGTCGAACAAAATTAAACACTGGCAGCAAATCATAACTGTAATACAATTTTGTCAATACACAATAGAAACGAATGTTGATCAGAGTAGTTTAGAAATTGTTTTATTAATGGGTTACAATATGTTCTTGTACAGTTGGCTTCAGTAATTCCGGTGCAGTGTCGCCTACTTGGCTTCCCGTGAAGTGTACCGGAATTAATAAACCCAACTGTTTATATATTAAATCTCTTGTACATTGGTAAATTAAAATTAAGTCAACTTTCTCTGTTTTGAGAGAGAGAGAGAGAGAGAGAGAGAGAGAGAGAGAGAGAGAGAGAGAGAGAGAGAGAGAGAGAGAGATTACCATAAACGACAAGTCAAATGGATCACTTCGTCATTCACCAATCCTTAATGTATCGTTACTTCTATTTAAGGCGATGACGCAATAATCCCAAGAATTTACATGAAAAAAAAAAATAGACAAATGAACAAAAAAAAAATCATGAAAACAAATAGAAACGACCCAATCATCGCCAAGCATTTTTACCTCACCTTGAGACCCTGTGGTAGTACATTTAAAAAAGCCACGTCGACAGGGCAGAATAACCCTTAAGATTTCCCTCCCATAAGGATCATAATGGTACTGAAGTCGGGCGACGTCATTATGTACACGAAAGTTCCCCGTAGATAATATTTATGACTCGGTTGATGTGGATCGATAAATTGCTTTTGAGAAGGAGGCGCCTCGGGTCTGATTCGAGCGATATCAAAAGGGGGGGTCGTAAATTTTCTCGGCCCGACCTTAAAATGAGGCTTTAAAATAAAAAGCATGAGTGATAACAACATTAATAAACATTGACATGTCAGGATTTCGAGATGCATCAGTATAATGGACAGTATTCTAGGTTTAGCAGCGCGTACTAGGAGATAAAAAGGGGGGGAGGGGGACAGGTAATCATCTGACTCAAGAGGAGAAAGACCTTTTCATCAGCTCGTGCATAAACACCTGACTTTATCAAAATTCAATTTCAATCAAGCCGGACATGAGAAGAATTACCTTTCGGACAATTCACCAAATTGGAATTCCGAACTTTGAAGAGATAGGTTTGTCTAATTCAAGTCTGAATTATTCAAGTTGAATTGGCAGGGAAAAAAAAAACCTATTTATGATATTAAGTAACTTTCATGATTTTCAAAAAAAAAACCTATTTATGATATTAAATAACTTTCATGATTTTCCAAAAAAAAAAAAGCTATTTATGATATTAAGTAACTTTCATGATTTTCCAAAAAAGCTATTTATGATATTAAATAACTTTCATGATTTTCCAAAAAGCTATTTATGATACTAAGTAACTTTCATGATTTTCCAAAAAAAGCTATTTATGATATTAAATAACTTTCATGATTTTCCAAAAAAAAACTATTTATGATATTAAGTAACTTTCATGAATTTCCAAAAAAAGCTATTTATGATATTAAATAACTTTCATGATTTTCCAAAAAAAAGCTATTTATGATATTAAGTAACTTCATGATTTCCAAAATGATGTTCCACATACTTTTCTATTGTTTCTAAGTTATATAGAAGGGATAGGGACTGGAAGAGAACTATGTGTCTTACTTAATCCAGGCTTGATGGAAGTGAATAAGGAAAAAGGAAAAATTGAGAGAGAAAATGTGAGAAAACAATGGAGATACCGAGAGACACCTTAGTAAGATATTGTAAATTCGAGAAAACATAAACAAGAAATACAGCTAACCTAATGTTTTTAGAAAACGTAAAATCAAGAAACCGGAATCAAGAAATACAATTAATCTACCGTTTGTTAAAAAAACTAATTTTGGGAAACATATGCAAGAAATACAGTTAATCTACCATTTTTAGAACACGTAAAATCGAGAAAAGAGAATAAAAAAGTACTATTAATTTATTAAGTTCATCATCATGATCATCATCATCTCCTCCTACGCCTATTGACGCGAAGGGCCTCGGTTAGATTTCGCCAGTCGTCTCTATCTCGAGCTTTTAATTCAATACGTCTCCATTCATCATCTCGGGCACACTAATCTGTAAATTGGTATATTCTGTATATTCCGTAGATCTGAATCTACTGATTTAGAAAACGAAACGCAATAAAAATAGAATGTTGTTTTCGAATGAAATACCAAGGATTTCGAAATGAAAAGTTGGCTGGTGTTACTGATGCGTGGGAGAAGTCATGGGACACAATTGCCCTAGACGTCACTTGGCAGTATGTATAAAACGAGTCATGAAGAGTACAGCAGCACCCAATTATTATTATTATTATTATTATTATTATTATTATTAT
>NC_090725.1:296583134-296593134 GCF_036898095.1 Palaemon carinicauda | reverse complement strand
ACCTTTTACTCGACCTTGACCTTTGACCTAGGACTTTCAAAATTAAATGACTTCCACTTCTCAACATTACAATTAATCCCTGAAAGTTTTACTACTCAATGAGTAAAAATGTGACCTCCACCACGGCAGCTTATTTCCAGACCTTTTGCTCGACCTTGACCTTTGACCTAGGACTTTGAAAATTGAATCACTTCCACGTCTCAACATTACAATTAATCCCTGAAAGTTTTACTACTCAATGAGTAAAATTGTGACCTCCACCACGGCAGCTTATTTCCAGACCTTTTGCTCGACCTTGACCTTTGACCTAGGACTTTGAAAATTGAATCACTTCCACGTCTCAACATTACAATTAATCCCTGAAAGTTTTACTACTCAATGAGTAAAATTGTGACCTCCACCACGGCAGCTTATTTCCAGACCTTTTGCTCGACCTTGACCTTTGACCTAGGACTTTGAAAATTGAATCACTTCCACGTCTCAACATTACAATTAATCCCTGAAAGTTTTACTACTCAATGAGTAAAATTGTGACCTCCACCACGGCAGCTTATTTCCCGACCTTTTACTCGACCTTGACCTTTGACCTACGACATTCAAAATTAAATGACTTCCACTTCTCAACATTACATTTAATCCCTGAAAGTTTTACTACTCAATGAGTAAAATTGTGACCTCTACCACGGCAGCTTATTTCCCGTCCTTTTGCTCGACCTTGACCTTTGACCTAGGACATTCAAAATTAAATGACTTCCACTTCTCAACATTACAATTAATCCCTGAAAGTTTTACTACTCAATGAGTAAAATTGTGACCTCCACCACGGCAGCTAATTTCCCGACCTTTTACTCGACCTTGACCTTTGACCTAGGACTTTCAAAATTGAATGACTTCCACGTCTCAACATAACATTTAATCCCTGAAAGTTTTACAACTCAATGAGTAAAATTGTGACCTCTACCACGGCAGCTAATTTCCCGACCTTTTACTCGACCTTGACCTTTGACCTAGGACTTTCAAAATTGAATGACTTCCACTTCTCAACATTACAATTAATCCCTGAAAATTTTACTACTCAATGAGTAAAATTGTGACCTCTACCACGGCAGCTAATTTCCCGACCTTTTACTCGACCTTGACCTTTGACCTAGGACTTTCAAAATTGAATGACTTCCACTTCTCAACATTACAATTAATCCCTGAAAGTTTTACTACTCAATGAGTAAAATTGTGACCTCCACCACGGCAGCTTATTTCCCGACCTTTTGTTCGACCTTGACCTTTGACCTAGGACTTTGAAAATTGAATCACTTCCACGTCTCAACATTACAATTAATCCCTGAAAGTTTTACTACTCAATGAGTAAAATTGTGACCTCCACCACGGCAGCTTATTTCCCGACCTTTTGCTCGACCTTGACCTTTGACCTAGGACTTTGAAAATTGAATCACTTCCACGTCTCAACATAACAATTAATCCCTGAAAGTTTTACTACTCAATGAGTAAAATTGTGACCTCTACCACGGCAGCTAATTTCCCGACCTTTTACTCGACCTTGACCTTTGACCTAGGACTTTCAAAATTAAATGACTTCCACTTCTCAACATTACAATTAATCCCTGAAAGTTTTACTACTCAATGAGTAAAATTGTGACCTCTACCACGGCAGCTAATTTCCCGACCTTTTACTCGACCTTGACTTTTGACCTAGGACTTTCAAAATTGAATGACTTCCACGTCTCAACATTACAATTAATCCCTGAAAGTTTTACTACTCAATGAGTAAAATTGTGACCTCCACCACGGCAGATTATTTCCCGACCTTTTGCTCGACCTTGACCTTTGACCTAGGACTTTGAAAATTGAATCACTTCCACGTCTCAACATTACAATTAATCCCTGAAAGTTTTACTACTCAATGAGTAAAATTGTGACCTCCACCACGGCAGATTATTTCCCGACCTTTTGCTCGACCTTGACCTTTGACCTAGGACTTTGAAAATTGAATCACTTCCACGTCTCAACATAAAATTAATCCCTGAAAGTTTTACTACTCAATGAGTAAAATTGTGACCTCCACCACGGCAGCTTATTTCCCGACCTTTTGATCGATCTTGACCTTTGACCTACGACATTCAAAATTAAATGACTTCCACTTCTCAACATTACAATTAATCCCTAAAAATTTCACCTCTGTATGAGTAAAATTGTGACCTCTACCACGGCAGCTAATTTCCCGACCTTTTGCTCGACCTTGACCTTTGACCTAGGACTTTCAAAATTGAATCACTTCCATGTCTCAACATAACAATCAATCCCTGAAAGTTTTACTACTCAATGAGTAAAATTGTGACCTCTACCACGGCAGCTTATTTCCCGACCTTTTGCTCAATCTTGACGTTTGACGTAGGACATTCAAAATTAAATGACATCCACTTCTCAACATTACAATTAACCCCTGAAAATTTCACTGCTCTATGAGTAATATTGTGGCCTCAACTACGGCAGCTAATTTCCCGACCTTTTGTTTGACCTTGACCTTTAACCTAGGACTTTGAAAATTAAATCATTTCCACATCTGAACATAACAATTAATCCCTGAAAGTTTCACTACTCTATGAGTAAAATTGTGGCCAGGAAGTTGTTCACAAACAAACAAACAGACAAACAACGGCGTAAACATAACCTCCCAACTTCGTTGGCGGAGATAATAAATAAAAACGTCCCTAAACTTAGCATTTCATATTGTATATCCCTCCACAGGAGGTTTGTGTTAAACTGGACTATAACACCCGATGCTAAAGATGCCTCCATTTTTCAAGCTGAATAAAATCTTTTGGTTTAATATCAATTTCAAAACTGAATATGAAAAATCTGAACTCGAAGATATCAGAGACAGTATTAAGTAACTTCATTCCTGATATTCACTTCATTCATCTTTTTCATGAGATACAGCTGGTTCATGAAACATTCCCGACGGATTATTTTCTAAATTTTCATCTTTCTCCTGAAAAATATGTCGCTACAATTCCTATCTTTTGATACCTGAATCTTCCAGTATATCAAAAATAGAAGGAAAATATTCTTTTTTTTTCCTAATAATAATGTCATTTACTTTATGAAGTAAATGACATATAATCATGAAAAAATAATGAATTTCTTTCTATAATTTTCCAGTAGATTAATTCAGACCATTATATATGTATGTATATATATATATATATATATATATATATATATATATATATATATATATATATATATAGATATATATACAGTATATATATATATATATATTATATATATATATATATATATATATATATATATATATATATATATATATATATATATATATATATAATCCTGTTGACCCCAAGACACGTCTTTTACAAAAATATTCTATCAAATTCTTTGAACTTTCCCAAAACAAAATATTTTCCAAAACTTATTTCTGTGTCTTTTCGAATTTCCTTTTTATTTCATGTCGTATATAAAAAAAAAATACCAATAATTTAGATCCATTCGGCATATCCTTTAATTCAAAGATAAAGTAAATCCCAATTAACATCTTAAAACAACTCACGAACAACAAGTTTTCAAATCAAGCATTCCCATCAGTTGCAAGGAATCAGTGGCGCGGGCAGGGAATTTAGGCTACACTAAATTCTTTTGGGGTCGGGGGCTGGGGGGTGGGAGTGTCTCCTGTGTTAAGATGGGGGGGAATGGGAGGGAGAGGAAAGGCTGAGAAAGTAGTATATTGGCCAAGAGAACTCCCATTCTTGAGACATTAAATCGAGAGAAATACGTCTAAATAGCGCAAGTGGCCTCTATCAGGAACACCATCGGATTCCGCCATCTGGTTTGTTTATCACTCTCTAAAATATCGCTCTCTCTCTCTCTCTCTCTCTCTCTCTCTCTCTCTCTCTCTCTCTCCAGCAATCTACTATATTCACATCATTGACATTTTTAAGCCTTTATTGGTAGTAGGTTGGCAAGGGCACCAGCCATCCGTTGAGATACTACCGGTAGACAGTACTACATTGGATTCATCTCTCTGGTCGCGGCTCATTTTGTCTTTGCCTGCACATAAACCGAATAGTCTGGCCTATTCTTTCCACATTCTACTCTGACATCATACACCCGATAACACTGAGATTACAAAATAATTCTTCTTCGCTCAAGGGGTTAATTACTACATTGTAATTGTTCAGTGGCTACTTTCCTATTGGTAAGGGTAGAAGACTCTTTAGCTATGGTAAGCCGCTCTTCCTAGGAGAAGAACACTCCAAAATCAAACCATTGTTCTCTAGTCTTGGATAGCGTCATAGCCTCTGTACAATGGCCTTGCACTGACTTGGATTAGAGTTCTCTTGCTTGAGGGTACACTTGGGCACGTTGTTTTATTTTAGAAATACATCTTTTGTGTTCTATAATCAAACCATTGTTCTCTAGTCTTGGATAGTGTCATAGCCTCTGTACAATGGCCTTGCACTGACTTGGATTAGAGTTCTCTTGCTTGAGGGTACACTTGGGCACGTTGTTTTATTTTAGAAATACATCTTTTGTGTTTAACATTAAGATTGTTACGTTAAATCTGAAGCAACCCCAAAAGATTTGCTCGCATCGACCCGAGAAAAGTTTGGGAACCAAGGATGATAGGTTGATGAGAGTAATGAATGAAAGTTCTTATGATGAAAGTAATGTGTATATTAATGTATGTAGGCAGGAGAGTAACTCTGTGCGAATGTAGGACTAAGACAAGGTTGAGTTATGAAATATTGAATTTCTGGTGTGTGTGTTTTTTTTTTTTTTTAGATTATATTGCGTTGATTAAGGATTGTCTAAAGAATTGGCAGAAGTTTGTGAAAGGGTTTTTGAAGATTTTACAAGAAAAGAAAATTCAGGAGTAAATGTGAAAAGGGTAAGGTAATGAGAGTGAATTGTTGCCAGAAACAAGGTGTAATAAATGTTGATATAATTTGCAAAATGGTAGCAATGATTCATTCTTTCAAGTATAGGCTTCGAAAAAGTCATTAACGTCAATCTTTATTATTATTATTATTATTATTATTATTATTATTATTATTATTATTATTATTATTATTATTATTATTATTATTATTATTATAAGCTAAGCTACAATCCTAGTTGGAAAAGCACAATGCTATAAGCCCTTAGGAAAAATAGCCCAGTGAGGAAAGGAAATAAATAAATTATATAAGTAGTAATGAACAATAAAAATATGATGTTTTTAGAACAGTAACAACATTTAAACAGATATTTCAAATATAAATTATATAAAAACTTATGTCAGCCTGTTCAACATAAAAACATTTGCTGCAAGTTTGAAGTTTTGAAGTTCTACTGATTCAACTACCCGATTAGGAAGATCATTCCACAACTTCGTAACAGCTGGAATAAAACTTCTAGAATACTGTGTATCATTGAGCCTCATGATATTAGGCCTGGCTATTAGAATTTACTGCATACCAGTATTACGAACAGGATCAACTGTCCGGGAAGATCTGAACGTAAGGAATGGTCAGAATTATGAAAAATCTTATGGAACATGCATATTTAACTAATTGAACGACGGTGCCAGAGATTATTATCTAAATCAGGAACAAGACATTTAATAGACCGTAAGTTCCTCTCCAACAAATTAAAATGAGAATTAGTAGCTGGAGACCAGGCAGGAGAACAATACTCGAAACAAGGTAGAATGAAAGAATTAAAACACTTTTTCAGGATAGATTGATCACCGAAAATGTTAAAAAACTTTCTCCATAAGCCAATATTTTGTGCATTTGAAGAAGATATTAACCTAATGTGTTTATCAAAGGTAAATTTGCTGTCGAGAATCTTGCGCAAGAGCATTTTGAATGGCTCTTGTGATAGACAAATGGCACAATCGGAATTTTCGATGACGAATTCTTTGCAAAACGCCTATAGTCCAAGACAGGGGCTCTACGACCTCGTACACCTTATTTAGGCATCCTGGAGTAAATACAAGGGATAACATGGTTGTGGTAGCCCAGTGACTAACTTACATGACTCACGATTCGTAAGTCGAAAAAAGTTTTCACTAGTGTCAACATCCCCGTCATCCCTGTGAACTAGGGATGTTTTTTTTTTTTTTTTTTTTTTTTCCCGACCTATAGCTCACTAGTCGAGTTATCATCAATCATTGCTTGGCCCTCCCTAGTTTTGGGATGGCTTGGGTGCTGAGCATATATACATATACATATACATATACATATACATATATATATATATATATATATATATATATATATATATATATATATATATATATATATATATATATATATATATATATATATATATATATATATATATATATATAGTACTGTCTCTTACTCCTGCAGCACATAATTAGATGAGAAGAGATGAAGCATGAAGTGTAGCAGAAAGTGTACAAATAATAGTGAAAATGTGAAAATTTAATTGCCTGTGGAAGCCAAGCTGGGAGGGTTTGAATGTATTAATTGACCTATTCTCCTTCATGAAAGTGAAGTGTAAATGTGGAATGTGAATGAAAGAAAAAAGTTAAACCTGATAAGATAAATTGTTTACGAAGTTCTTGTAGTATAAGAATGAACTGTGTGAGAAATGTGGAGATACACAGTCGTAGTAAAAAGGTTAGCGTTTGAAGAATAATTGATCAGAGTATCTCAAATACTGTAGTTCACTTCAAAAGAATAGATATAGATAGATGAAGGATTAGAAAGAGTTTTAAAGATGGCTTGAAAGACGTATTAGAAAGGAAAAGTACTTATGTCTACGAAAGAGGAAGATAAGAATAATGTGTTGATTAACCCTGTGGCGGACGAAGCTCATTTTGTTATGGACGTTTTCACAACGCAGAGATTTCAGCCATATTTCTACAGTTAAAATAATACTTGTGGCAGTGAAAGCTTAATTGTTTTTTAAAGAATCATGTTGGTAATCTATTTTCTAAACACGTGCATCCACAAAACCTGCATTTAATAATATCTAATAAAATTACCAAAATGCATACATGAAAAAATTCTTATGACGCCTCGAAATTTGCATTTATTCTGTACTCCTCTAATATGAGGCCCTCCCTTTCTGAGTCGGGATACTTTAGCAATTGTGAAAGGGATTTTGTATTGCTATAATCAGCAAAGCTGTACTAGTTAGGGCCACCCATACTAGGTAGGTTTGCTGTGCGCGATCAGATGAAAATCTCCTACCATCACTAATCCGACCTGGCCATGCGTGCAGATGAAATATGGCCAAACCCCATACACGAATTGAAATGTCTGAGGCTTTTGTCCTGCAATAGACTAGAGACGACTGCATTTATTGTTGTTGTTGTAATATGAGGCCCACAATGAGAGTGAAGATAACTAAAAACAGGAGAGCTTAACATTTTCATTTAGAAATATACCTGAAGAAATGTATAACTTTTTCCCTTTTTCATATAGATTACACTGTGTTCGAGTGCCTAACAAAATATATTTTGATGAAACAGTTATCAATCAATCAGTTCTATGGCGTTGTATCGTCGGAAGTACTTGAATTGGTCAATTAAGAAGCCATTCATTTCGTATTTCTCTCGCCACAAAGTACAGTAAATCTTTGTAATCCTCTGCGCTCTAACGCTTGATAAATACTGCACCTGACTTTAATCCCATAATAACGTTTCTGGTCTTCTATTTCGCTCCTGAACCTTGAACAATCGTCTCCATTATCAGAGTTTGTGTTCTACGAATTAAAAGGATTGCAAAGCACTTGAACTCCCCCCCACCCCTTCTCTCTCTCTCTCTCTCTCTCTCTCTCTCTCTCTCTCTCTCTCTCTCTCTCTCTCTCTCTCTCTCTCTCTCTCTCTCTCGTTTGAACTTAAGGTCAGCCTTTACTTAACATAATACAAAATAAAACTCAAAAAGCTCATTTAACATGTAGACGAAATATCGAGTTTAAAAACCAACACTGTCTGCTTTCGTTGTTGTTGTTGTTGTTGTTGAAGATCAGCTTATGCGCCTTTCTGTATGCGACTGAGTCCATGATCCTTAAAGAGCATGTCTTTAAGAGTCACATGGGACGCACAGATTGATACGTGATCAGAGATTGAAAGCATGTGGGAGACCGGCCAAGACAGTGATATGCAGCGAATAAACAAAAATGAATATCGACGATTTATACATTTGCCATTTCTATATCCACATCCCCCCAAAAAAAAAAACCCTTTCCAAAGTGCAACATTGCATAATGCATGCTTTACTTCAACCAGGTCCACACCTCTCCCTCCAACTTGCAAATCTCTCTCTCTCTATTCCTCTTTCTTCCCCACACCCTCCTCATATCTGTCTCTCTCTCTCTCTCTCTCTCTCTCTCTCTCTCTCTCTCTCTCTCTCTCTCTCTCTCTCTCTCTCTCTCTCTCTCTCTCTCAACTTCGAGTGGGCATAACGAGGAATGCTCTCCGACAACCCTGTCCGTAGAGGCCAACAACCCAGCCAAAAGAAACAAGTGATTGGACCTTAAGTACATTCGGGATAAGTATCAGGGGGGCCAGTCAGTTCTTATCTCGGCCCCGGTTAAGTCTACTACTTGAAAGACTAATTTCTTTGATAATGGCTCTTGACGGGACTTATACTTTTTGTTGCTGATAACGAAACCAACAACATTAAAGCTTCTAAACAATTTTATTTAGATTTCGTGTCGGCGTCGCAACACAGCCGCAAGAGCACACAATCATTTGCCCGCCAAAAAAGCCGATAGAAATAAAAAAAAAAGTTAATAAAAAGGGCGAGAAAAAGCAAAGAATTAATTTCAAAATATTTCGTGAAAAAAATTATTTCCTCCCAAAGAAACTTACTTTTTTTTAATACTTTTTTATTTACTGATTGTTCACAACTTTATCTCCCGTCAGCACAAAGTCTTTCATGAGCGAACGTAGGGAGTAAGGATTGGCATTTCGGAAACCAAATTCGTCCTAAAGTATCCTCTACAGAAAAGCCATTTTCCCAAGTCACCTCAGCTACTAATAGGTCAGTTCTCGAGCCGCGTCTTAGGTACACCTGCACTCCTCTTGCTAGGGAAGTGATCGAAATCTATAACAAAATCGCTGTCTCGTAAGGCCCCTTCTAAAATGCCTTTAGACTATTAGATCATCCAAAGACTAAGCTACTAAAATAGAGTAAACTGAAATATAAAAATATCAATATTATTACCATTATTATTATTACTATAGCCAAGCTACAACCCTAGTTGGAAAAGCAAGATGCTATAAGCCCAAGGGCTCCAACAGGGAAAAATAGCCACGCGAGGAAAGGAATAAAGGAAATAAACGATAAAAGAAGTAATGAAAAATTAAAATAAAATATTCTACAAAACATTAAAACAGATAAGTCATATATAACTATAAAAAAGACTCATGTCATCCTCTTCAACAACAAAAATATTTGTTGCATCAATACTACGGATGATCCATTTAAGTTGATAACAGTGGCGATAACACCTTTGCCGTAACTATGGCCACGTAAAAATAGATAAATCCCAAAGTTATATTTCCTCTGCCATCAGTCTGAAGAGGTGAATCAATGGCGCGGTGCGATAGACTTATCTCCAGGCTCAAGAAGGCTATAAAAATCATTATCAGCCTCCAGGCATTCTTCATAAACATCAGCCCGCGAGCGCGCTCACATAAACATATAAAAAAAAAAACTCTTGCACAGGCAGGCGCAAGTGCGCACTAGAGCGCATGTACTAAATTATCAGTACTGAATGTGTTATGAATATGGATGATAAATTGTACTCCACTTTATTGCATTAACAATCAATTTGTCATTTTGTAATTATAAACGTGACTAATATTTGCTTTTTTCCATCAGATAATTCTCATTTTCTTCTGTTTTTGTTCGTCTGATATATATATATATATATATATATATATATATATATATATATATATATATATATATATATATATATATATATATATATATATATA
>NC_090725.1:296570634-296578134 GCF_036898095.1 Palaemon carinicauda | reverse complement strand
GAACATATCTAAGCTGTATTTGAAGTGTTCTTAAAGAAACGAGCTCAATGACGTAAAAATATTATTATTATTATTATTATTATTATTATTATTATTATTATTATTATTATTATTTGTTGCTAGGCTACACCACTGGTTGAAAAGCAGGATGCTATAAGCCCAGGAGCTCCAACAGGGAAAATAGCCCAGTGAGGAAAGGAAACAAGGAACAATAAAATATCTTAGGAACAATAACATCATGAAGATAAACATTTCCTAAATAAACTATAAAAACTTTATTAAACCAGAGGAAGATAAATAAGATAAAATAGTGTGCCTGAGTGTACCCTCAAGCAAGAGAACTCTCACCCAAGAAAGTGGAAGACCATGGTACAGAGGCTATGGCACTACCCAAGACTAGAGAACAATGGTTTGATTTTGGAGTGTCCTTCATCTAGAAAAGCTGCTTACCATAGCTAAAGTTTCTTCTACCCTTGTACCATAAGTAGTTAATTTGCGATGCCTCATATAGTAGAGTGAAAATATCATTCATTCCATTCGGTGAAAGAGTTAATATTTACTAACAGACTAACATTAAAGTTTTGTTAACTACGTTGATTAGTTCTACTGTTTAATTTTGCATCATATTTACAGGGGAGCACATTGGCTCCAAAGAATGATTGATTTAAAGTTTTCAGGCATCCTGACATCTAAGACATTGGCTCCAAAGATTGAGCCAGATCTACTAAAATAGAAGAAGAAGAAGAAGAAGAAGAAGAAGAAGAAGAAGAAGAAGAAGAAGAAAAAGAAGAAGAAGAAGAAGAAGAAGAAGAATTCCCCATGAATAAAAAAGAACAGCCATAAGTACAAATGATTAACATTCGAGGGATAGTCAATGACTATGATGGCAAACTAATCTTAGATTCTTTGTTACGTTAACCAATTGACTGATCAAAAGTGTAGGTTTTAACCTCTGCCGTATATCTCCTTTCTTCAATATATGTAATGTTTCCGTCTTGACTCAGCAAAAGAGATAAAAGCGCTTTTATAATTACTTTTCATTAGAGCTCATATATCAACATTCAGCTGACAATCCACGCGTTTCGAAGAACATTTTCCCACATTTTTTAGATACATATTTTCCATACCTATCCTTTTTTTTTTTTCTTTTTTTTTTAACTTACTTATCTACTTCTTTTACCTTATCTTTTTCCGGAAATAACTTGAAAGAAATTATTTTAAAATATTTTCTAATAAAACCTGCTTCATTTATTTCATTCAGAACTATCATTGCCCTTCCGCATTTGCGATAAAATAATGTATTTTAATTTTCAGATTTTTTTTCGGTGGTTTCCCTAAGGTTCTATAACTACATCTTTCAAAAACATTTCTTTTCAATCCTTTATCAGAAAGTTCGTTCAGTCTATCCTCTTAAATATAAACTTTGAGTTTTAATAAAGCAGTTTCCCTTTAACAGTATTAGATAACTTCAACTTTTCGAATTTTTAACAAAGTTCCTACGTTAAACTATTTTTTTCAGTAATATATTCTAATTCATGTAGTATGATTAAAATTTATCTCACTCATTTTTTCAACGCTATTTTCTATTGTATATTCAATATTGATCTGTTTGGTCTTCAGCAACTGACCCTTATCTTGAAACTTAGGGAAAAAAACCTAGGATTGTGGATTATTCAATTTCATATTCCCGATCTAGATAGTAATCTCTGGCACCGTCGTTTAATTAGCTGCACATACTGTATAATATTATCCGTAATACAGACCATCCTCTGCTTTCAGGTATTCTATTATTCTAAGTATGGATTTTCCTTTCAATAACATCAATACTATACAGTTTTTTTAATTCTATTCTGGCAGTGTCAAAACTGTAGAGTATCTCCTTAATTTTCTAGGTGAATCTGCGGACCTATGATTTGTTTCATAGTTTATCTGTTACTTATCTATTCAACATAGTTATTAATCATATGTTAATATTTCATATCGTTCTCATAATTTATTCTTACTTCTTTATATTTTTTCAATCAATAGTTTGCTTTCGCTATTTTGACTCCAGACCTTATATTTTTTTGCTATTCCAGCCAATGTTGGAACTTGCTTAATAATAATAATAATAATAATAATAATAATAATAATAATAATAATAATAATAATAAAAACTGTACATTTGCCTTTCTGATAAAAACTAAAATTCGATTAGAAGGATGCCCAGGAAATCATTCAAGTTTAGTCAAACATTTGACAATAGTTTGATTAAAACAAAACCAACAATGAATAATCAATCAACATTTATAAGATGAAAAGAGTAGCATAAATCATAAACTCTTCATAGTGTACTCAGTCATACATAAAAATTCTCATTAATCGAGTGATTTTATCAACAAACCAAAAAGGTATTTCGAACACACCTCCACTTTAGTCTGTTACACTGAGCAAAATAACTATCCGTTCGCGCTCCCAAATAGAAAAAAAAAATTATAAGAAAACATATTAGAATATAAAATTGTCATTTAAGCAAATGGAATCCATTTGTAACGACTCCAGTCGCAGGGAGGGAGAGAGAGAGAGGGAGAGAGACAGACTTTTTACACCAGTCCCTTACACCTATCCTATGATTCCTATCCCATCCCAGGGGACCCAAAGGCTTTCAAATGGATAACTAGACTATCCCCCTTGTAATCTGATATTAGAAAGTGATAAGTGACTAGAGAGGCAGTAAGAGCCTATCTACACAACGCAGGCCCTGGCTATACTAAATCAATTACAGATAAGGTTGCTTATTTATCACTCTCTCCCATACATGGCAACTGGCCCCCGCGCGCCAAAAACCTCCTTCCTTGTCCGAATGCCTTCCCGGTGACTTATGCTTCGGCGCCATAAATAAGTGTCTTGAGATACCGCGAAGAAGAGCATTCGTCTTAATGAACGGACGCTTGCCTCTGACCCCCTACCCAACCTCCCCTCCCTTCCCCAGACATTCTCCAACCTACGCCATTCCCAATTTCAGTCCTAAATATTTTCTCGCAAATATGAACGACGGTATCAAACAAGCTTTAAGAACATACAATGGGCTTAGATTGGATTTTATCTAATATTTGCCGTTTCAAAAAAAGGGTATCATTTAAATTAAAATTCTTTACATTAATGCATTGATGTTATGATGTAATGACATGAAATGATATTCAAACATCGATGCCTTTGAACCTAAAAGCATTACCCAAAATAGCATAATGAATATAGTTTATTTCGAGGAAGCCTTCCTATTTTTATCAGAAATTTTATTGGTGGAAGAGCATTGCAAACTCGTATTCTGAATCTTAAAAGGTTGACTGTTGTGCGCTCCAAGGTAGCGTTCTAAGTTGGACTTTTTTGCATTGGCAATTAATGACATAGTTGCTAAACTGCCACACGGAGTACTGTGTAGCCTTTAACTGGACGACTTTCCTCATCAAACAATCTTCGTCCACTACAAAGAACTCAAAATTAACTCCAATCGAAAAGTACAAAGTTGGACTGCGTTTGTTGCATTTCAGACTTTCCGTAGAAAAACCGCAAGCAACAATGTTTCATAAGAATAATAAATGAAAGCAAAACCAAGATATGAAAACTCATATCGAGCGATGCTCAAATCCAATTCCATAAAAAGGTACAATATTTGGAACTAATATTCGATACTAGCCTGAACTGGAAAGCACATAAATCTTGCATCAAATCTAAATATAATAATGCTCTCAACGTAATGATAAAGTTGTCTCATACATTATGTGGGGCAAAGACATTCTACTTATCATATTATTATTATTATTATTATTATTATTATTATTATTATTATTATTATTATTAGCTAAGCTACAACCCTAGATGGAAAAGCAAGAGGCTACAAGCCCAAGGGCTCCAACAGGGAAAAATACCCCAGCGAGGAAAGGAAATAAGGAAATAAATAAATGAAATAAGAAGTAATGAAAATTGAAATAAAATATTTTGAAAGCATTAACAACATTAAAACATTAGTCTTATCATGTATAGGTTATGGTAGCCTAACATATGATAGATCAGAATCTTGATATTCTTTGAAGTTTTTAGATCATATACACACTCGAGGTCTGAGTCTTTGTGGTGGAGCCATTGGATATGTCACATGACCCAATTATTAGTTTTATATGAAATTCGGGAGCCACCTTTACCCTTACAACGAGACTCTGTAATAATGTGAAGTGCATTAAAGATCCTATCCACTCATTCTAAAAGAAACTGTTCAATTAAGGTGATATTTTTATCAACAATCGTGAATCCCCATTCCCCATGTGAGCAAACAGCCTACTACAATGTAAAACATCAGAATAAACATTATTCAACCTTCTCTCTTTCTTCCACATTGAATCAAAAAGAGACAAAAATAAGCTCCCCTGTTTTTTAAGCATACATAAAAAAATATATAATTGTACTCCTAGTCACCATAAACAACGTGCCTTGGAACATTATAATAAATAAATATATATATATATATATATATATATATATATATATATATATATATATATATATATATATATATATATATATACACACACATATATACATACATATACTGTATATATACTGTGTATATATATATATATATATATATATATATATATATATATATTTATATATATATATATATATATATATATATATATATATATATATATATATATATTATAATGGCTCTATAATACACACACACACACACACACACACACACACATATATATATATATATATATATATATATATATATATATATATATATATATATATATTATAATGGCTCTATAATACACACACACACACACACACACACACACACACACATATATATATATATATATATATATATATATATATATATATATATATATATATATATATATTATAATGGCTCTAAATCTACAGTGGGTACTAGATATCCTCAGACGAAACAAATCAGCTCTCATTATCTAATGGAGCATCAGTATTTACATCTGAATTTCCGCGATTTTCTGAGCAACTGATATTAAAAAAATAATTGAAAAATGGGTGAATCATAAGTCTATCATTTATTCCAATTCAAGAAGTTCTATAGAGGCCCTTAAAGGTTGTGGGCTAATTAAAGAGCTCCATGTTGAAATATGCTGGAGTCCTGCCTATACTGGGATTGGCTGAAAAAGTGGGTGCTGCTGTCAAGTTAGTAATAGATCTACCACAACATAACATTAAACAAATCGCTAAGGATTATATATCTATCATAAATCCCATTATATTAAAACAATGGTAAACAATGTGGAATAATAAACCGGAAAATAAATTAAACTATAAAATCACTGAGTGTAGACCTCCGACACTGTAGCTTATTTCTCGAAACCTGCTTGCCTATCCCAGAATCAATTTAGACCGTAGGCATATTTGAAGTGTGTGACAACCTTGTGCAAACTTGGGGTTAAGATTAGGGTTAATTAGGTCAACCTTTTGCTCAACCTTGTCCTTGTTTGACCTAGGACTTTCAAAATTGAATCCCTTCTACGTCTCAACATAACAATTAATCACTGAAAGTTCCACTACTCTATGAGTAAAATTGTGTCCAAGAAGTTGTTCACACAAAAACAAACAGACGAACAGGGTCGAAAACATAACATCCTCCCAATTTCGTTGACGGAGGTATTGAAATAAAACCAATCGGTTCTCCATGGGAATCATCAAGCTAAAAAGATAAGAAGACGGAAGTAATTTCTAGCAAGATTGCGTGTTGGTCATACAAAATTAAACCATGGCTTTTTAATGTGCTACACCTCACGATATTGCCCTCAAGTGCAATGGCTATGGCACCGTGTTAACCATCCAACGTATATTTTGTGAATGCAACGGCTGTGGCACCGTGTTAACCATCCAACGTATATTTTGTGAATGCAACGGTTGTGGCACTGTTTTAATGGCTGTGGCACTGTTTTAACCATCCAACGTATATTTTGTGAATGCAATGGCTGTGGCACCGTGTTAACCATCCAACGTATATTTTGTGAATGCAATGGCTATGGCACCGTGTTAACCATCCAACGTATATTTTGTGAATGCAACGGTTGTGGCACTGTTTTAATGGCTGTGGCACTGTTTTAACCATCCAACGTATATTTTGTGAATGCAATGGCTGTGGCACCGTGTTAACCATCCAACGTATATTTTGTGAATGCAATGGCTATGGCACCGTGTTAACCATCCAACGTATATTTTGTGAATGCAACGGTTGTGGCACTGTTTTAATGGCTGCGGCACTGTTTTAACCATCCAACGTATATTTTGTGAATGCAATGGCTGTGGCACCGTGTTAACCATCCAACGTATATTTTGTGAATGCAATGGCTATGGCACCTTGTTAACCATCCAACGTATATTTTGTGAATGCAACGGTTGTGGCACTGTTTTAATGGCTGTGGCACTGTTTTAACCATCCAACGTATATTTTGTGAATGCAATGGCTGTGGCACCATGTTAACCATCCAACGTATATTTTGTGAATGCAACGGTTGTGGCACTGTTTTAATGGCTGTGGCACTGTTTTAACCATCCAACGTATATTTTGTGAATGCAATGGCTGTGGCACCGTGTTAACCATCCAACGTATATTTTGTGAATGCAATGGCTATGGCACCGTGTTAACCATCCAACGTATATTTTGTGAATGCAACGGTTGTGGCACTGTTTTAATGGCTGTGGCACTGTTTTAACCCTCCAACGTACATTTTGTGAATGCAATGGCTATGGTACCGTGTTAACCATCCAACGTATATTTTGTGAATGCAACGGTTGTGGCACTGTTTTAATTGCTGTGGCACTGTTTTAACCCTCCAACGTATATTTTGTGAATGCAATGGCTGTGGCACCGTGTTAACCATCCAACGTATATTTTGTGAATGCAACGGCTGTGGCACCGTGTTAACCATCCAACGTATATTTTGTGAATGCAATGGCTATGGCACCGTGTTAACCATCCAACGTATATTTTGTGAATGCAACGGTTGTGGTTTTAATGGCTGTGGCACTGTTTTAACCCTCCAACGTATATTTTGTGAATGCAATGGCTATGGCACCGTGTTAACCATCCAACGTATATTTTGTGAATGCAACGGTTGTGGCACTGTTTTAATGGCTGTGGCACTGTTTTAACCCTCCAACGTATATTTTGTGAATGCAATGGCTATGGCACCGTGTTAACCATCCAATGTATATTTTGTGAATGCAACGGTTGTGGCACTGTTTTAATGGCTGTGGCACTGTTTTAACCCTCCAACGTATATTTTGTGAATGCAATGGCTGTGGCACCATGTTAACCATCCAACGTATATTTTGTGAATGCAACGGCTGTGGCACCGTGTTAACCATCCAACGTATATTTTGTGAATGCAACGGTTGTGGCACTGTTTTAATGGCTGTGGCACTGTTTTAACCCTCCAACGTATATTTTGTGAATGCAATGGCTATGGCACCGTG
>NC_090725.1:296558134-296565634 GCF_036898095.1 Palaemon carinicauda | reverse complement strand
TTAAAACGTTTGAAACATATGTTGAAACTACTCGAGGTATTAAATGGAAAAACATAATTGCAATTTCCATATTTTTTTTTTTCAGGAAAATGCCCGGCGTTTAGTTTGTTAAGAGAGAAATTGTCTTCAATTTTTAGACATTATATAAATTTATATATGCACACACACACACACACACACACACACACACATATATATATATATATATATATATATATATATATATATATATATATATATATATATATATATTCTGTAATGCACGTGTTTAAGCGAAAAAATAATGACCCACTTTATGACGATATTACTTCTATCATCATCATCATCATCATCATCATCATAATAATAATAATAATAATAATTTATAAATATTATTATCATTATTATTATCATCAATATTATCATTTGGTTATAGAATTAATCCTTCAATCAAGAACTAGAAGACAAGAGGTATTCCTGAGAGAGAGAGAGAGAGAGAGAGAGAGAGAGAGAGAGAGAGAGAGAGAGAGAGAGAGAGAGAGAGAGAGAGAGATCCATATACAATCTGAAAACGAGCGTGAAACCTAATTTTTACAAGGCAACACCCTGCCACTCGTCGTGTGAAAACGCCCATTGAAACAAAACATTTCCGCATCTTAAAACCTAAAATCACCTGAGCATAAAATCGAAATTACTTTGCCATCAATATCTAAGAGGTTGATTGCTCTGAGCAATGAAAAACAAACCTAAAACACAGTTGTAGAAAGACCAGTTCCCAATGATATCCACTGCATCTTGTCAAAGCTATTTGCATATAATGGAAAATGGATCTTGGGAAATCCCGCAGCACGTGTCAATTCGCCTTGCACCTTTCATTTCTCAGACCTGGAGGAAAATGCTCCTTATGTTAGAGATCAATAAGGGTGCATTTCGGACCTCCGGAGAGCCCACCTTCGCGTCCCTGATAACACCGCTCCGCTGATGACATACGCAACTATAACACAGGATCCAAACCCACGATCATGCTATACTATCTGTCAATTACGGGCGATAATCATCCTTTTCGAGAAGGGCTAACAAGCCTTAAGTGAATCCTTGGCAATCGTAAACAAACAACGTAGATAAACACAAGTTCCTCAATGGTAGGGTATGGATCTCGCCTTTCAAATAATACTGTCAGAAAAGTATTGGTGTAAGTTTCAAAAAATCTTTTGCCTCAAATGTTTTTCCTCTCCAGTTTTGGCTGCAAAAACGAAACTGTAGGTTAGAACATTCACGAAACTTGAACTCTTTCTCAGGCCTGATCTCTTTCGTTGCTTCTGGTTTTCCAATAAAAGAACACGAGCTATTTTTTTTTATCATTAATCAATCTTTCCTACTGACCGAGTCAAACTTCTGTCTACAATTTTTTTTTAACAATTCAGAAAACATCTGTCGAAGCGATTTGATTTGTCATATAAATTGAAAATAAGCTTGATTAGGAAAAGACCAAAGATGGAAGAAAATTGTCTGAAAATCGTATATATAATCTAGATTTTATCATCAACATATTTTACTGTTTTATAATCACCTTGATATCACGAACAATTACTACACACACAAAACATACAAACTCACACGTACTAAAAGGTATTTAGTGTTGAAACTTTTTATTTCGATCTAGACAACTGATATCTATTTCTCAGCCCCCCGACAAACAACCCAAGTAACTTACAATAAAAAAGTTATATTGTGAATAGAATATCTACATGATGACACAAACTATATATATATATATATATATATATATATATATATATATATATATATATATATATATATATATATATATATATATATATAGATAGATAGATAGATAGATAGATAGATACAGCTTAAATATTTAACCACGAATGTAAATGCAGTACCGATACAAGCTAACCACAAACTATATATATATATATATATATATATATATATATATATATATATATATATATATATATATATATATATATATAGATATAGATATAGATAGATAGACAGATAGAGCTCAAATATTTAACCACGGATGTAAATGCATTAACCCAAACAAGCTAACCACAAACTATATATATATATATATATATATATATATATATATATATATATATATATATATATATATATATATATATGTATGTATATATATATATATATATATATATATATATATATATATATATATATATATATATTTAAGTATAATATATATATATATATATATATATATATATATATATATATATATATATATATATATATATAGATAGATAGATAGATAGATACATCTCAAATATTTAACCACGAATGTAAATGCAGTACCGAAACGAGCTGACCTCGTAAATCGAGGAAAACACTCAAATTCAGCAAGCACATATCTTCTAAACGCGTGCCAGCACAAGCAGATTTATACTACTCCCAAAAACACTTTGTACTACAACATGATACCAACGTCCTGCAGAAATCGAGTCATTGGCAACAAGTAAAATGAGCAATCGTTAGGCAAGGTCGGTGGTGGGCAAAAGGCATTGAAAACCGGTTTCGTGTGACTGACTCATAATCAGGTGTTAACTGACTTCTATTGGGTCATTACGTCGGCCAATGGTACAGGGGCATATAAGGAAATAAAACGGCTAATTCAAGTGGCATGTTAAAACCAAACGATTAATTTTACAGCGCAGTTTCTTCTGGAGAATTTATTTTGTCAATAGTTTCGCTAAGCAAATGGAAATATCATGAAAACAATAATGGAGGATAAGAGAATTTCTTGTCACAGTAGCAATATATATCGAGGTATAATGATCGTCCTAAATACAGATAAGTATACTTACTAACTGTGGTATACAAATTAATAGTAACATAATAATATATCAAATAATATTGATAAATTTATGAACTATCTGTATATATATATATATATATATATATATATATATATATACATATATACATATATACATATATAATATATATATATATACATATATATATATATATATATGTATGTATGTATGTATGTATGTATGTATAAGATATTAGGCAATTTTCATTAAATGGTAAAGATATTGTGGCATAAATTATTCTACGGGAACACTTTTCTACTATTTTGTATCTTTTTTTGTCTTCATGGATAGAATTTTTCAATAAAAGACTGAATTTCTTCCTGTGCTGCTCCATTTATTCACCTCTCGCCGATAGCCGTTTCAGCCTATAACTAATGGTATTCGTCAGGGCATATCTAAAATGAAAGTACCATCCTTATATAATGGCAGTTCACACCTACAGACGAAAAGTAAAATAAATCTAAAAACAAAACTTTTCAAATATGAAAATCTGAAAATTTTTTGCACAAAAATTCATGAAAATGTTGCTGAAATTCCTGATGGAGTTTCACAAAATATTCATGAAAATGTTACTGAAATTCCTGATGGAGTTTCAGAGCCCTTGTGCTGGAGAAAAATTTCAATTACCAACACCCCTAAAACATCAGTGGTTAGATTTAAAGATAAGTTTTGGAGGTATGGTGCAGAATCTCCTCCTGTAGGAGGGGAAGACATAGTCTGAGGAGACTTGAATGTTCAACACAGGCTGCTACTTGGCTATAAAACAGTACTTCAGGAATCACCAACCTCTCATAGTCTTCTTCATTGTGAATAACTTCTGCCTCCTTGATAATATAATTTAATGGAGGTCAACTACTGCACTGTCATTGTTCAGTGACCACTTTCCTCTAAGTAAGGGTAGAAGAGACTCTATCTATGGTAAGCAGCTCCTCTAGGAGAAGGGCACTCCAAAATTAAACCATTGTTCTCTAGTCTTGGGAGGTGCCATAACCTCTGTACCATGGTCTTCCACTGTCTTGGTTAGAGTTCTCTTGCTTGAGGGTACACTCGAGGACACTATTCTATCATTTCTCTTCCTCTCGTTTTGCTAAAATTTTTATATCTATAGTTTATATAGGAGATATTTATGTTGTTACTGTTCTTAAAATATTTTATTTTTCGTTGTTTCCTTTCCTCATTGGGCTATTTTTCCCCGTCAGAGCCCCTGGACTTATAGCATCCTGCTTTTCCAACTAGGGTTGCAGCTTACCGAATAATAATATTAATAATAATGATATAAACGAAAGACTGATGTATGGCCCCTTTATTGCAGCTATTGAAGTCTCCTGAGCAGTGTCATCATGTGGATAATGTAACAGATATTGAGGGGCTTACAATCCCCTTCCAAGCATCTAACTGTAAAATACATCAGCCTTACGACTCCTTGAGTACCAAGCATCTAACTGTAAAATACATCAGCCTTACGACTCCTTGAGTACTCTGGAAGGATGACTTTTTCAGCACATGGGAAGTTATCAAGTTTAGCTTACTTTATATCCCAGGCAATAATTTTTCAAATGATGTCTTCGGTTTTATTCTATAGCTAATGATTCTTTTCTGGACGCCAATATATTGAAGGCACCATATATATATAAATTAATTTCCAAATCTTGATGAGCAATTTCTGTCATAATACCCAGTATCTTTAAACTCATAGCGAAAGGAGGTTGGCTTTTGAAATCCCATAAAAAATCAAATGAAAGAAAATGGAAATAATTTTTGTCCACTAGATGATGTAGAAGCCTACAATATGACCATTGCTAAATATATCAATAGTGTGGTCCAACATTCCTAAATGGGAGTAATGACTACCTCAATCAATGTATTAGTTCTAATGCTCTTGTAATCTTACTCAGCCTTTGTTTAGAGACAATTAATAGTTCACTGAATAAAATATGAGGTGAACACTACTATAATAATTGTATAATGTATAAAAATTTTGATAACTGAAGAATAATGCAAATAGCTAAAATCCTAAAATCATTAATTCGTAAACAGAAGAACTGAACGGAATCTAAATGGGAACTTTCTTGAGGACGAAGCCAAGAGAATAAATGCCAAAATCATTACTCGTTTAGAAAATAAAACGGATATTGAATAAATCTTACTATTTACGAGAATGCACTGAAAAATTTAAGGAAAATAACTAGCTTAGAACTGCGAATGTCACCTTAAATAAGTGACTGGCGTGAAATGTTGACGACCCAGTCTGCAAACATCATACAGAGTAATTATTATTATTACTATTATTATTGTTATCATTAATTGCTAACATACAACCCTGGTTGTAAAATTAGGATGCTATAAACTCAGAGGCTCCAACAGGGAAAACAGCCCAGTGAGGAAAGGGAAAAAGGAAAAAATAAAATATTTTAAGAAGAGTAACAACATTAAAATAAATATCTCCTATATAAAATATATAAACTTTAACAAAACCAGAAGAAGAAAAATTAGATAGAATTGTGTGCCCGAGTGTACCCTCAAGCAATAGAACTGTAACCCAAGACAGTGGAAGACCATGGTACAGAGGCTATGGCACTACCCAAGACTAGAGAACATTGATTTGATTTTGGAGTGTCCTTCTCCTAGAAGAGCTGCTTACCATTGCTAAAGAGTCTCTTCTACCCTTGACAAGAGGAAAGTGGGGTATGTTAGTTGAGGTTTATTACAAAAATAACAAAGTATGAAAAATACTTATGCATTTTCTATTTACCGAAAGATGTAAGCCAAATCATCATAATAATTTTTTGTCTTGCATGCAGTCAGACTCGTGTTTTCTATTCTTGGATAGTGCCATAGCCTCTGTACAATGGTCTTCCATTGTATTGGGATAGAGTTCTCTTGCTTGAGGATTCACTATGGAACACTATTCAATCTTCCTCTTATTATTTTGAAGTTATTATAGTTTATATAGGAAAGATTTGTTTGAATGTTATCATTGTTCTTAAACTTCTCTTGTCGTATATTTCCTTATTTCCTTTCCCCACTGGGCTATTTTTCCTGTTGGGGCCCTTGGGCTTGGTCTTATAGAATCCTATTTTTCCTACTAGGCTTGTAGCTTGGCAAATAATAATAATAATAATAATAATAATAATAATAATAATAATAATAATAATAATAATAATAATAATAATAATAATAATAAGTATCAGACGTGTCAGTGGGGCCAATAAGGCTAATATCTAGATATACAGCACAGCAATACATTACTAAGCATATATATATATATATATATATATATATATATATATATATATATATATATATATATATATATATATATATATATATATATATATATATAAAATTAGAGGCAAACAGAAAAAGATAAGAGAATAATTATTACATCAGGTAACAATATGGGAAAACGACGCCGAAAGCAATCTAGCCACTTCAGAAACCGATTGCGAAAAGCAAAAATGGGTTTCTTGCATGAGTAAAGAAGGCCCCTCAAGGGTACCATTGGATTAAGGAAAACAAGACGCCGGCGAAACCTGTACTATTGACTGGAGAAGCCGATAAAGTCTCCTGGCCAACATCTAAGCGTGATGGGATGCCGCAGCGAAATGTTCTGGTCACAGATAATGACAGCGTATTTATATTCCTGCGTTTTAGAACATAAAAAATATTTATTTTGATGTTGTTACTCTTCTTAAAATATTTTATTTTGATGTTGTTACTCTTCTTAAAATATTTTATTTTTCCTTGTTTCCTTTCCTCACTGGGCTATTTTCCCTGTTGGAGCCCATAGGCTTATAGTATCCTGCTTTTCTAACTAGGGTTGTAGCCTAGCAAGTAATAATAATAATATTTGATAATAATATTAATAATAATAATAATAATAATAATAATAATAATAATAATAATAAAAATAATAAAAATAATAAAATGCGAATGGATGCTCAAAAATAAATCAAAACAGTCAGACACTTTTCTCTCGTGGACTTCCACGGTGACAAGTTGAATGATTCATAAGCCTCTGTACCATGGTCTTCCACTGTCTTGGGTTAGAGTTCTCTTGCTTGAGGGTACACTAGGCACACTATTCTCTCTAATTTCTCTCCTTGTTTTGTTAGAGTTTTTATATTTTACATAGGAGATATTTATTTTAAGGTTGTTACTGTTCTTAAAATATTTTATTTTTCCTTGTTTCTTTTCCTCACTAGGCTATTTTTCCTGTTGGGGCCCCTTGGCTTATGGCATCCTGCTTTTCCAACTTAGGTTGAAGCTTAGCAAGTAATAATAATAATAATAATAATAATAATAATAATAATAATAATAATAATAATAATAATAATACACAAGAAGAGAACTCCGCATTCTTAAGATGAATGATATGGAAAACTTACCAAGAAGTTGATACTCAATTTTGCCAATTGCATACTGAATTTGAAAGACTGAAGCTCGGCGTGTACACCAAGACATACTTCGTCACATATTGAGAATTGCAGGTCTACTGAAAATTCTATTTTTGCCATGCCATTGCAAGTGAAAGTTGATCTTTCAGGGTTGTGGTGGCCGATGTGACAGGCAGTTAATTCTAATAGCCAGGCCTTCTCCATCATGAGGCTCAGTACTACACAGTATTCTAGAAGTTTTATTCCAGCTGTTACCAAGT
>NC_090725.1:296543134-296553134 GCF_036898095.1 Palaemon carinicauda | reverse complement strand
CTATACTAGCCAGGGGGCAGTAATTCGATTACATGAATGAGATAATGGACTTTAAATACAAAAAACACTGAAAAAAAAAACACATAAGGATGCATTATCTGACGCTACAGCAGAATAAACAAACTAGTCTTCTTCCTTTTTTTATGTTGTACAGACTAAGGCAAAGATTTCCAAAAGAGCTTGTGCTCGTAAGAAAACCCTGCATTGATGGACCTCGCCCAAGACGTGATGACACATACGAATATTGAAGAAAGAGATCATTTGATTTAAGAGATGTTGGAGGACGCAGAGAATTGCAAATTATGAAATATAATTGTAATAACCATAATATACCATTCTTCCACTGGCCGTTTTTAAGCTTATTAATATTACTCTTTAATAGGTCTATACAACGTCAACATGCATTTTAGAAGACTGATTTTAATATAATAATAATGTTGATAGTTGTAGTCCAATGCAGTAAATAAAAAAAAAATAATAAAATTCCAAAAAATATAGTATTAGGCAAATATGCATATACAATATAACATGCCAATATACTGGTCTTTTACAGTTACTTAGTTTAATGCTACTTAGTCTAGCTATTAAAAGAAATAAAAATAAACCTATTATTCGGTATCAATAATTTGCTAACCGATATAGATTTTTGATCGATCTCTGTGAAGTCATAATGATACACTTATATCAGTTCTATTCATTACACTAGTGATAACTCGGTCCAACACAGTAATTGCTTTAATTTACACCAGGGGTCGGAGAAAAATTACATATCTAGTTCTAATATCTAATTACTTTTATCAATAATTAAGAAGCACTGAACTTGAACATAGCAAACAAATGGTACCTAAATGTATGATGCAATTGCAATCAATGTAATTATCACCCCCATTAACTCACGAAAAAGGTATTCTAATAATAATCATATAAAATAATAATAACTATAACGATAATTTACGATTAATATTTAATAATTAATTGTGTTCCTTATTATTATTATTATTATTATTATTATTATTATTATTATTATTATTATTATTATTATTATTATTATTATTACTAGCCAAGCAACAACCCTAGTTGGAAAAACAAGATGCTATAAGCCCAAGGGCGGTGAACGATGAATGAATACATTTAAACGCGCGAAGAAATCAAAATATGCGATCCCTGACAGGTTTTGTGGTGGCCGATGTGGTAACGTCCCTGATTAATGAACGCCAGACTGGGGTCCGAGTCCAGTTCAAACTCGTTACTTTCTTTGGTCGCTGCAACCTCAACATCCTTGTGACCTAAGGAAGGGGAGTTTTGGGGGAGCCTATATGCCTATCAGCTGAGTCATCAGCAGCCCTTGCCTGGCCCTCCTTGGTCCAGCTTGGGCGCTGATCATATGAATATATGGTCAGTCTCTAGGGCATTGTCCTGCTCGATAGGGTAATGTCACTGTCCTTTGCCTCTGCGATTCACGAGCAACCTTTAAACATTAAGACCGAACTCAAGACGTATCAAGATTTGATCTTCCTAAAATACTCATAAATCTGAACAATCTTTGGAATTTACACAAACAGCGATTAGGGGAATAAAGGCGATTCAGAGTGTGAATGCGAGAAAGGGAATCTATCAATGAACAATGAACTAAAGGAATGAGAAAAGTCATTGAGAATGTATCTCATAAAAGGAGAAGAAAAGAGAAGAAATGTTTCTGAGGACGGGGATGGCTAGATAGCGAAGCGGACGCGCGCATATCATCTTACAGAGAGAGAGAGAGAGAGAGAGAGAGAGAGAGAGAGAGAGAGAGAGAGAGAGAGAGAGAGATCACTATGTCATGAAACAATAGAGAGCAGAAATTACTATGTCACGAAACAAAATAGAACAGAAATCACCATGCCAAGAAACAAAATATTGATGTAAATATGCACAAAAAATTACAAGAAAAAATCAAAATAACCCATTATATTATTTAATGAAATTCAGCACGATGATCCTTAATAAAAAGAATTTCAAAATAACAATCATCCAATGCCACGTTCATACCGGCGCTTCTAAATAGAGGATTAACTCGAAAATTTGATCAATTTCACCAACGAAATACATTCATCATCAGACTGCCAAACCTCACTTCTATTTTCTACATACTATTGTGCTCCTAGATTATGCAGATTTTAACCTTTCAACGCTTTCTTACTTAACAGATGCTACATGAGCAATTCATCAGAATAGCTTCAAGCTTTCTATGCTCATTCTGTTTAAATTTCAAGCATTCTTTACATAAAAGAAAATGACAAAAAAAAATGCAATCTAGTTTTTTCTTACATGTGCATTTCTTCCCATTCAAATCAATTATTATTATTATTATTATTATTATTATTATTATTATTATTATTATTATTATTATTATTATTATTATTACTATCCAAGCTACAGCCCTAGTTGGAAAAGCAAGATGCTATAAGCCCAGGGGCTCCAACAGGGAAAAATAGCCCAGTAAGGAAAGGAAATAAGGAAATAACTAAATGAAGAGAATAAATAAACAATAAATCATTCTAAAATAAGTAACAACGTCAAAACAGACATGTCATATATAAAGCTTGCTACGTTCCTTGTCAGCAGACTATAAAATTTTTTTTTTTTTTTATATTTTCATCATAAAACCTTTCAGTCATTCAACAAATCAGGTTTCAAACCATATAGACTCAACAGCCTTCCCATCACATCTGTGTATTTTATTATAGAATCCTATTTTCAAATCCATACTAGTCACAATATTTGCCTCGAAACTGTTATAGTCGCATATTCAAGTATTTGTGTCGTACTTAAATATGCTCTCCTCATCCCTTATTAAATATTCATTTATCTGATCTAACTTCTAATCCATATTTCCTCAATAAACATTTTCTTTAGTACTTCATCCAAATAATTATACAGTTAGTTCGATTACCGTTTCAATTGCAATAGAAGAATTATCGTTTTTACCATTTCTTTTGAAATTCTTACAGACATAACTTGAAAATACTGGTCATCTACTCAATCGTACAATTACACACACACACACACACTATATATATATATATATATATATATATATATATATATATATATATATATATATATATATATATATATATACTCAGAGGACCTTATGTTAAAAAGGGTATTTAGCCGAACAGCTAAACATTTGTTTTATTAACGAATAGAGGTAGAAAATTTTTGCTGCAGTCAGTTAAAAAACACCACTTTCCATCTAATTTTGACCTAAACAGTGAATAACGTACCTGGAAATTTGTACACTGTGGTGGATTGAAACCAAGGTGTGGAGGGGTATGGCATCAACAATATCCTCCCTAGATTTACTAGACTTTCTTAAGTAAATACATTTAAAGCCAACACTGCTAAAGGAAAAGGTATATGGTGAATATATATATATATATATATATATATATATATATATATATATATATATATATATATATATATATATATATACACACACACATACACACACATATATATACATATATATATATATATATATATATATATATATATATATATATATATATATATATATATACACAGTAAAACTTCCTTATCCGCTGATCTTCGATCCGCTAATTCGACTATCCACTACTGAGATACCATTATAAGGAAGTATAAGCTGAAAATTAACATAAATCTAGGCTAGGAAAGTCATGTTTTTAAGTAAAGGAATGTTTGCCTAAAGGTCAAAAGGTTTTATTTCCTATTCATTCATAGTTATATTTATTTCCGTTAACTACTAATTTTGCCTGTTAATTTCAGTATATTTTATTCCTTATTTCTTATTAGTATCATTATTACTATTACTAGGATAGCTACAACCCTATTTTGAAAAGCAGGATAATACAATCTCTAAGCCTCACACAGGGAAATATCCCAGTGAGGAATGTAAATGAACAAATAAATAAACTATATATAAGAAATGAATAAATTACATAAACTATTTTTAGATCAGTAACAACATAAAAATAGATTTGTCATATATAAATTATGAAAAAAGACATTTGTCAACCTGTTCAACATAAAAACATTTGTTACAATTATGAACTTCTTCAGTTCCACAGATTCATCTGTGAGATCAGGGAGATCATTCTACAATCTGATCATAGCCAGAATAAAACTTTTAGAATACTGTGACGTGTTGAACATTATGATGGAGAAGGCAAGATTGCTATAATTAACTGCAAACCTAATACTTCGTGCAGGATGGTACAGTATGGGAAGATCTGAATGCAAAGTATGGTTAGAATTATGAAAAATCTTATACAACATACATAGAGAAGTATCTAAACGATGACGCCAGATATTAAGATTAGAAACAAGAAGTTTAATTGACTGCAAGTTTTGGTCCAACAAATCAAGATATGAGAACCAGCAACTGAAAACCAGACAGGAAAAACAATACTTAAAACAAGGTAGAATGAAAGGATTACAACATTTCTTCAAGATAGATTGATCACTGAAAATCTTAAGATGCTTTCTCAATAAGCCAATTTTTGTGCAATTAAATCACAACTAAAACCTCAAAGGAGTTGTATATAGTTAAAGAAACATTATCAATAAAAAGATATGGAAGTTAAGGAGCATAGATCCTCAACCTACTTACAATACTTTAAGCTCATGAATGGCAGAGGCAAGGGCCAGTTACATTGCCCTACCAAGCAGGACAATGCCCTAGGCATAGAGACTAACCATATACATATGATCAGCACTCAAGCCACCTCTCCATTCAAGCTGGGACCAAGGAGGGCCAGGCAACGGCTGCTGATGACTCAGTAGATAGACCTATAAGCTCCCCAAAACGCCCCATCCTTAACTCATAATGATGCTGAGGTTCCAGCGACCAAAGGAACTAACAAATTTGAGCGGGAATCGAACCCCAGTCTGGTGTTCACCAGTCAGGGTCGTTACCACATCGGCCACCACAACCCTTCATGCACCGTAATTTGTGTCATGCACTAATTTTAGCTAGATATGTCAGTGGATTCATGAACCCCAGGTTTACATTCATGCTGCAAACATAGTAGCGTAATCTGCATATGCAATGATCTTGCATTCTAGGCCTTATTCCCTTTCTTATTCCTTATTATCTTTATTTCCTTCTATTCAGTATTTCCAACTCTATCCTGTCTTCATTAGTTCTATATAACACCAAAGGCTAAAAGATTTCTCCCATACTTCCCCTTTCTCGATTTCCTTTTCTGTTATTCACACATTTTACTGTTAATTTCAGTCTATATTTATTCCTTACACCCTTATTACTTTACTTATCCCATATTATTCATATTTTCTGTTTTTAACCCATCATCCTTATTTTCTTTTATTCAGTATTTCTCACTATATTCTAAATGTATTAATCTTATTAAATGCAGATTTTTTATATACAAATTTACAGTTTAAAATTTGAAATAACTTTCCCAATCTTTTACTGAAAAAAAAAAAAAAAAAAACATTTCACGCTTCGCTGAAGATTTTCCACATTTGACTGAACACAGTATAATGATTTGGTTGTTGAAGAAATAATTTTTCATAATTCTCTTATTTGTCAATGGAAAGAATTTGTGCTACTTTTGAAAGAAAGCTCTTTTCAGATATGATAACATGAGTAAATCGTTTAAAATTTATATTCAACATAACAGACAAAACTGCGCGGTCAAAAAAAAAAAAAAAAATCAAATTCAGTCATTAACTTCAACACGCATATTGGCGATAAAGGAAAATCTTATTCTGTTCGAATGTGGTATATAAATTTAGTTAATGTCCACAAGATTTTTTTTTTTTTTTTTTTGAGAAAGCTGAAAACATTTAATTTCATCATGTTATGTTATCTTCAAGAACTTTCGAATAATAAAGTTCTAATTCTTTCATTAACAATTTGAAACTTCATCAAATTATCAGAAGTTTCACATAATTCTAACTTCATTAATTTCCATACTGAAACTAAATACTTTATTTAAATGACCAATTTTACGCTTACGATAAAATAATTGAATCATAAAAATTTTAATTCAATTTTAAAGTGAGAGGCAAATAATATTGGGATCTTTTCATACCGCTAATCACAAAGTACAATAAATTCTATCATGCATTTTGTATTATCTAGTCTAGTATTATATAATCATAGGCAGAACCAGATTATAATTTAGAGGCTCTTTTAGTCCTTTTAATATATATATTTATATATATATGTGTGTGTATATATATTTATACATATATATACATACAGTATATATATATATATATATATATATATATATATATATATATATATATATATATATATATATATATATTTATATATATATTATATATATATATATATATATATATATATATATATATATATATATATATATATAAATATATATATACATATATATATATATATATATATATATATATATATATATATATATATATATATAAAATATATATATATACTGTATGTATATATATGTATAAATATATATACACACACATATATATATAAATATATATATTAAAAGGACTAAAAGAGCCTCTAAATTATAATCTGGTTCTGCCTATGATTATATAATACTAGACTAGATAATACAAAATGCATGATAGAATTTATTGTACTTTGTGATTAGCGGTATGAAAAGATCCCAATATTATTTGCCTCTCACTTTAAAATTGAATTAAAATTTTTATGATTCAATTATTTTATCGTAAGCGTAAAATTGGTCATTTAAATAAAGTATTTAGTTTCAGTATGGAAATTAATGAAGTTAGAATTATGTGAAACTTCTGATAATTTGATGAAGTTTCAAATTGTTAATGAAAGAATTAGAACTTTATTATTCGAAAGTTCTTGAAGATAACATAACATGATGAAATTAAATGTTTTCAGCTTTCTCAAAAAAAAAAAAAAAAAAAAATTAAATGACGCATCGTTGTTCGTAATGAAGTTGAATATGGAGGTAAATTTCAACTCTACTATTTTTTTTTTTTTTTAATGAACCGAGTAATGAATACAAACACTATAATGAACAACTTACGAATGATAATTATGAATTCCGACCAAAATATTGAAACAAAAGAAAATTATACTGGCCAAAAGAAAATGAAAAAAGTGTATAAAAAAGTATCATAAAAGAAACTTATCCAGGAGATGATACGTCAGCAGACGCGACCGAAGACGAAGAGGAAATATCTAAGAGAACAAAACCTCTCAGACGAACAGGAAGAAAAACGACAGCGATTACGTTAGAATCTGATCATTCGAATGGAACACAGATAATCCTTAGAGAACCCGACTATTCACTAGCCCAGAGATACGAACCTATCCGGGTAAAACGGATGCCAAAACAGGTGCTAGTCGCCCTGATCTAGAAAATAGTGTACCTTTCTATAAATAAAATTGTGGTTAAAACCTATTTACTAATACTTAACTTTCCAAATTATTTCTTAGCACGGTTAGTTAGCTAACTGTTCTCATTCTTCTTGCCTATGTGGGTAAACGGATGCCAAAACAGGTGCTAGTCACCCTGATCTAGAAAAAAATGTACCTTTCTATAAACAAAATTGTGGTTAAACCACGCTTTATATTTACTCTTACTAATACTTATCTTTCCAATATATTCCCTACCATGGTTAGTAAGCTAACAGTCCTTATTCTTCTTACCTATCTGGATAATCGGATGCCAAAACAGGGTCTAGTCACCTTGTTCTTTAAAAATGTACCTTCTATAAATAAAATTGTGGTCATTACTTAACTTTCCACACTATTCCCTACCAGGGTTAGTTAGCTCACTGTCCTCACTCTTCTTTTACACATCTTTCCTATAAGCTAAAAAAAAAAGGGGGGGGGGGAGAAAGTTAGTCAGGGCAAACAAAGTCATTTCTGCATTAGCAATGACATACGATTAGAATACATGAAAAAAAAGGAGAATCGTGGACATTCAATGGAATTCGGGTACTCAAACTAAAATCTGATACTCAAAAAAGACGGAACTTAATAATATCAAGCTATTCAAGAGAACAAGATTTTGCAACTAAGAGGTCCTGCAGGATTGAAATATAAGCAAAAATTAATATCTTTGAAATAAATAAAAGCTTCTATGAATATACAAAAAAGAAAAATAGTGAAAAATCAGAAATAGCAAATTGAAACAAGGAGGTCCTCAGGGATTGAAATATAAGCATAAATGAATATCTTTGAAATAAATAAAAAGCTTCTATACATATCAAAAAGAGAGAAAAATCCGAAATAGCAAAGCCTCGTTTCATTAACACAGAAGGCCAGGATAAAAAGCAAAAGCAAACACATCAATAATAAGATTAAACATATCTCTTCGGCAACAGAAGACCGCGCATAACAAAGCGGGCTATGTTATTTGAAAAAAGATGAAAGCGAGTGAATAATTACCTCTATCTAACGTTCAGGAAACAAATAATGTGAACAAGCAACTCAATATTAACGACTATCTGATAATAAAAACTAACAGCTCATGAACGCAAGAGATTAGAATAATTTTATGGGCTTTGACAAGAACGTAAGCACATACACACACACACACATATTCCCAAGACCTCAATCTTTCAAGTCTAGCATTAGACTCTTGAGCAGACAGAACTAAAACTCTTCTGTATCTAAAACTCTTAAAGAATGCTTCACCAATAAATATCACACTATTCTATCTTATTTCTCTTCCTTTAGTTTTGTTAGTTTTTATAGTTTATATAGGAAATAATTATTTTAATGTTGTTACTGTCCTTAATGTATTTTATTTTTCCATGTTTCCTTTTTTATCTTCTTTTTGACTGGGCTAATTTCCTTGTTGGGGCCCCTGGGCTTATAGCATTTTGCTTTTCAAACTAGAGTTGTAGCTAAACAAAAAAAAAAAAAAAAAAAAAAAAAAAAAAAAGAAAAAAGAAAAAAAAAAAAAAAAAAAAAATTAAATAAATAAATAAAATAAAATAAAAAAGCTTATCTGATATCTACAAGGTCATGCAGACACTAACACCTAATTACTAATTGAAGTTCTCATGATTATTTCCCCAACACAGTTTCTTCCTCAAGAGTGTTTGACCAACAATAGGTGATGTGTATTCTTAAGGGAGATTGAATACGCATTTCGAAGGCTATTGATTATGTGACCGACAAGAGTTAATAAGTATTTGTAATTAGGCGCCAATGAGTCTTCGAAATGCTATTTTCCCTGTTGGAACCTTTGACTTTATAGCAGCCTACTTTTCCAACTAGGTTTGTAGCTTAGCTATTAATAATAATAATAATAATAATAATAATAATAATAATAATAATAATAATAATAATAATAATGACTGATGACAGTGACCCCCACATGAGAAAATTCAATTTATTTCGATCAGCATAATTCTGTTTAATCACTCATACTTTTCTGGTCATTGGAATATCCTTGAATATTAATCCAATATTTATGAGTATTAGCAAATATTTAAAGGTTTAAAGGCTACTCATGAATGGCAGAGGCAAGGGACGGTGACATTGCCCTAACAAGCAGGGCAATGCCCAATGCCTTATATACATATGATCAGCGCACAAGGCACCTCTCCACCCAAGCTAGGACCAAGGATGGCATGGCAATGGCTGCTGATGACTCAGGAGTTAGACCAATAAGCTCCCCCATACTCCCCATCCTTAGCTCTCAAGGATGGTGAGACTGAAGCGACCAAAGAAACTAACGAGTTTAAGCAAGACTGGAACTCCAGTCTGGTGTTCACCAGTCAGGGACGTAAGCACATCGGCCACCACAACTCTATTTATAAGTAAGTATTCTACACCCAACATCACTTTATACTCACCTGGCTTACTTGAATTACAAGTATCTGAATATTATATGTACCTAGGACGACCTGCATGTGCTTGATATCTGAAATCCTATTATAAGTATTTGAAAGCCAGTATTAAGTCATAACTGAAAGTTAAGTACGGTAAAAACCTTTGAGAACTTGATCGTACACATGT
>NC_090725.1:296503134-296525634 GCF_036898095.1 Palaemon carinicauda | reverse complement strand
AAAAACATCCTATGTTACCGGGTATACTGTATGTTCAAACGGGTAATTGATTAGTTGGAAATAAAATTTTGGGGTGTTCCTTTAAAAAAGGTTGGGAAACACTGCCCTAGAGACTGACCATATATACATATGATCAACGCCCAAGCCACCTCACCACCCAAGGAGGATCAGGCAATGGATGCTGATGACTCAACAGGTGGACCTATAGGCTCTCCCAATTCCCATATCCTTACTTCACAAGGTGAGTTTGCAGCTACTAAAGGAGCTAACGAGTATGAGCGGGACTTGAACCCCAGTCTGGTGATCATCAGGCAGGGACGTTTCCAATAGGCCACCACAACCCTATAAAATTAACAGAGTTTGGACAAGACGACGAATGAAAAGAAACAGGAACAAAGGTAAAGCATTTAAAAAGTGGATGCAGTTAAGGGGAAGATGGGACGTCGCAAAGGCATCTAAGTAATGCTGACGCGGCACTGATTGAGGAGTAATGACAGCACTAACCCTCAATTTAATGGCCCATTATGATTCAAGGTTTGTAGTGATAGCCTTATCTATTATATTTTTGGATATCAAGATGCTAAAGGGGCAATGTAAAATATGAAAATATTTATGGAAATGATGAAGTGCTATAGATCTTCTTCACATGCGCGCGCACAAACACACACACGCACTTTGTACCCTGAAGAAGTTCACGTAATATACGAAAACGCTTGGTACTTGGTCTTTTACTTTACCGTTTCTTGTTGGATTTTACACTTGAATATCTCTCACGTGCAGTTTTGTGACTGATACGTAGCACACACAAACACAAACAAACACACACACACACACACACACACACACACACACACACACACACACATATATATATATATATATATATATATGTGTGTGTGTGTGTGTGTGTGTATACATGTATGTATATATATATATATATATACACATAAATATGTGTGTATGTATATATAACATCTGTATGCATGTGTGCGTACGCACTCACGTACGTGTCTATGTGCACATAGGCGTCTGATATCCATGAAGATTTCAGGCTTTAAAAACGTCAATATCATCTATGACAGAGCGAACGTATATGGTCGCACACTGAACATTACTTAAGTATGTCAACAAATGACTAAAAGATGAGCAACAAAGTAAAAAATAAAAATATTCTATGCATTTAAAGATGGATAAGAACTAATTATAAAATGTCTGAGAGAGAGAGAGAGAGAGAGAGAGAGAGAGAGAGAGAGAGAGAGAGAGAGAGAGAGAGAGAGAGAGAGATTGAATTCACTTTAATAAAAGACGATAGTGAGAAATTACTCTTTTGGGGAAATATTATTAAGTTCCTATGACATCTCTCTCTCTCTCTCTCTCTCTCTCTCTCTCTCTCTCTCTCTCTCTCTCTCTCTCTCTCTCTCTCTCTCTCACATACACACATACAACCACATACAAACACACACATACATATAAAGCCCATCATTCACAGCAGATTTTACTTAATAAACAGTATGGTATATAACCATAAAAACCTTAATTTTGAGAAAGCTGTCAGCGAGGGAGTTGGGTCGACCTAAGGAAATTACAATGAAAGTCACATAATTCATTTTAGCATTAGAATACTCTCATAAAGAGTATGTACATCACATTAAAAAAAAAAGAAATAAATAGAAAAGTTTATCAAGAATTACAGTATTGTTATCAAATCCTTCTATGAGAGTTTCTTTCCCTCCACTGCCAAGGTTTGGAATTCACCCCCTCCCCGAAATCCCTCTTTCCTTGGCTTTCAGTAAACCAATCCTCTCTTATCTTTCCAAAGGATCTTTCCAAAGGTAGTCAGTTTAATCTATATCTTTCCTTCCTGGTCTCTCTAAAACACCACCAAATCTCTGCTATCATACTTTCTCTTAGACTGGTGGGCACCAGGAGGTTTGAATAAAAGGGTTTGGAATCCTACAAGCCATACATTATTCTCTTAAATACAAAATTGAATACATCAGATGAGAGCAAGAACCAAAATTGGGAAAGGCATGTTTGATCTAACGCCCTTAATATCGCTTCTGCACTGAATATGTCACTAATCCCCCTATATAATAAAAAGGAAGTGTCTGGCTATAAGTATATATACATATACAATATATATATATATATATATATATATATATATATATATATATATATATATATATATATATTATATATATATGGGTTTGTATATATATATATATATATATATATATATATATATATACATATATAATATAATAATAATAATAATAATAATAATAATAATAATAATAATAATAATAATAATAACAATAATGGTATGACTACAATGTTTTATTTATATAATGGCAGGAGTAAAATTTTCTTGATATGGTTCTAAAGTTAGAATTTTAGTCCTAACAAATATATCGTATAAATTAATATCACTTGCAAGAAAAGTGGCACATCTAATTGAAATAGGAAAATAATCGTTCAGCATAAAAACAAATGGAATTGCTTCGACGTAAAGATCCAGGTTTTACAATACTAACCTTGGTTATCATCGGTGATTTCCTAAATAATAACTAAAATCAATTCCTCAGGAAAATAAAGATAGATTTTTAGATGTCCTAAAGGCTGACCAAAGCGATACCCGCCCCATCCTCTTCCAACCTCCCCCGCCCCCCGGGATCCCGTGCCCCAGGCCTCCCTTCTTTTATTCAAGACGCCGTGTGAGGTCTCCTGTGATTTATACCCCATCTTGTTTTCGTTTTTGTAGCCACTCTTAAGACGACGTTCATCAGAATTGCATTCAACGGACAAAAAGATGAGAAAAAAGAGAGAGAGAGAAGAAGAAGAATAAGAAAAGAAGACCTGGGCTGGGACTCAGATGGTTATCCACCTCTCCTTAAATCTTAAATAAAATCTGACTCCTTGAATAACCAAAATGTCTTATGAATCATCGCCAGGCCACCCGAATTCTCTCTCTCTCTCTCTCTCTCTCTCTCTCTCTCTCTCTCTCTCTCTCTCTCTCTCTCTCTCTTTTATTACGACTTTCCTAGTATATGGTATCTCGTCTTCAGTTTTCTGCAACGGATTATCAATCGGTTTATATCCCACCACGGGTTCTATACTGCCCGGTCGCCTTGGTGTTCACGTGTCACTTCCACCAAGCAGGTAGAAATTACGTAATTTTAATAGTTCTCCCATTTCTGTTGGATGGAATTCCTCTCAAAAGCAAAGCATATATATATATATATATATATATATATATATATATATATATATATATATATATATATATATATATACTGTATATATACATATATATATATAATGTATATATATACACACACACACTATATATATATATATATATATATATATATATATATATATATATATATATATATATATATGTGTGTGTGTGTGTGTGTGTGTCTGTGTATGTGTAGTGTGTGTACATACTGTATATATTACTTTTTTGGCACACCGATGAAACATGGCTATTATTATTCTACAGTTTTAAAAATATTTTCTAATTGAATTTGGCCATCACTCTTCAAATTCTAATCATACGCAAACCAGACGCCTTTTCTCTAGTTCAATTTCTTATCTCATTTGTTTAATTAAGTTTACTGAATTACGATTTAGAAGGCTCATGTTCATTCCCAAAAGTATGGGGATACCTTAACGTGGTGAGAGGTTTTCTGTATCCCCAGGATCTGTAAAGCTGTCAGGGCCACACATACTAGCTTGGTTTGCTGTTAGCGATCAGACGAAATTCTCAAATTCAGGTTTTCTAATCTATCTCCTGCAATAAACAAGTCTTCTATATATTAACAATTTACCTACGACTGAATTCAGATCAGAATAACATAACACACATACACATATATAGTATATATATATATATATATATATATATATATATATATATATATATATATATATATATATATAATAGATAGATAGATAGATAATATACATATATATACATACATACATATACAGTATATATATATATATATATATATATATATATATATATATATATATATATATATATATATTATATATATATATACACACACACACACACACATATACATATATATATATATATATATATATATATATATATATATATATATATATATATATATATATAGCCATAATCTGTTTGTTTATATAATAAGTTATTATTACTTATGCATAAATGGAAAAGAGAAAGAATTGTAACCTACTAGAGAGGGATGTTTTATTCATTCCCACATTTTAATGATACATTAATATAAAAATCAATATGTAAAACAACACGCATCTCGGACACTGTCTAGCAAAAGCAAAACCATAATTAAAAGTGGGTCAAGAAATGTTGCATATCAGAAAAAATCTCTTCACGCACACACACACACACACACACACACACACACACACAAAATCGGGCAAGGTCCTTAATACCTTCTCGGTCGGTGTAGACACAACAAAAGATAAAACTAGATGGAGTCAAAGGACTGACTTACTCTCCGCAAACACTGATCGTCCATATTGCGCGAAAGCATTTTGCTCAGGCGGTCTATACACCCTGTCATGCCCTTATTAGCCTTCTGCTCTTCTTTCACTGTGACCTATAAAAAAAGGCCAGGGGATGAGGAGAAGAGAAGGTAGTATGAGAGGGTTTAAGTGGTCGGATAAGGAACAGCAGCAAAGGGAAGATGTTAAGTTTGGAGGAGAGGCGCAGTAAGGAGAAATAGAGGCAGAGAAATAAGATAAGTGGGTGAGATTATGGGAAAATGATCACGGTGATTAGAAGAAACTGAAGATTAGGGGGAAATATGGAAAATAAATAAAGAGGGGAAGGAAGAGAAAGATGGAAAAATCAGTTCACCTGTGACTAGTGAAGTGACTACATTATAACCAATAAAGATTATAGGAAAATTATCACGGATATTAGAAGAAACTGAAGGTTTGGGGGAAATAGGAAAAATAAATAAAGAGAGGAAGGAAGAAAACGGAAAAAATCTGTTCACCTGTGACTATAGGCAATAAAGATCATGGGAAAATTATCACGGATATTAGAAGAAACTTAAATTCATAAAGGTGAAAATAAATATGGGTGCAGGGAGAAAAAAGAAAAAATCCAGTTCACGACCTGTGACTACACTATAGGCAATAACGACTTGGATGTAGGTCATAAAATAAGAAAAAGTCTTAAGATAGATGGTCATAATTCATTTGCCAGACACGACCATCGTTCTCATCACGTTTTAGGACACCTTGCATTCCTGATAGACAAACGTGTTTCACCTTTTTTTTTTCTTTGTTACAAAAGCCAAAGGCAAACATATGGTTAATAAAGGTCACGTCGTTGAAAATAGGAAATATGTTTGGCATTTAAATACTGTAGCGGACCTTAAAATAAAAGGCTAACAAACAAGAATTATTAATCCGATATTGCGAACTGTTAATACGACTACCATGTTAGGAGACTTACAGTCTCTTGTTAACTAAATGGAACTGTAGGCTTAAATAATCTATGTACCACTAATAAGTCTATGCATAAAGAATCTATGTACCACTAATAAGTCTATGCATCTATAACAATCACTAGAAAGAAAGATATTAGAAACTGTAAAAGAAAAATCATACGAATTATGAACATGAAATTATATGAAATAAAATGACTTCATATAAAAATAAGAGATCAAACCAAAAATACCCTATTGGAAGACGTTCATGAAGATACCATTACGTGAAGTATTGTCCTGATACGAAATAACAACCTTTTATGGGTAAAACCCATGCAAGAAATAATAAATTTACCTTACAAGACACAATACAAAAAATATTCAAGAAATGCCATATCGTTATCAGGTATATTAATCTTAATAAAGAAATATACATATTAGTAGGCAGCGTATGACATTTTTTTTTTTTTTTTGGTGTTAGGCTTAAAAGACAATGTAGCATAATAACGGTTATTGGGATAAAACCAAACAAAAAATTAAATACTAAAAGAATCACGTAAACGAAATACTAAAACATTATGCATAAATAAACTTTCCTTGTGTTTAAGTACAAGTTCATTATGAAAGAAAATTTGAGAAAAATCCTGAAAGAATAACAATAGTATGAAGACATGATAAAAATAGAAATAAGAAAAAAATAGCACAAAAAGAATATATGCAGCAACAAACACAATGGATTATCGAATTTATCGATGACGTTATGATAATGCCATAAACATTTAAGACCTTTTCTAAATATAATCATCCAGTCTAAAAATGCAAACTCATAAACGATCTTATCAAGCAAGATATGATTAGAATGCGGAAAAAAAACAATGGGAATGAAAATACTGAAATAAGAAAATATAGCCCTTGGATGTTGAAGAAAGTGAAAAAAAAAAAACTTTAAGAGCAATTTTAATACATGGAACTTTACGCAAGACATTTGTCCTAATGTCATTTTAAAAAACTACGAACAGACATAGCCTACAAGACATTTGTCCAAATTGCCATTTTTTAAACATCACAATCAGAGACATAGCCCTTGGACGCTGGAGAAAAAAAAAAAAAAAAACTTAAGAACAATTCTAATACATAGGGAACCTGAGAAAAGACATTTGTCCTAATGCCATTTTCAAAAACTACGAACAGACATAGCCTACAAGACATCATTTGTCCAATTGCCATTTTTAAACGTCACAAACAGAGACATAGTCCTTGGACAAAAAAAAAAAAAAAAAAAAAAAAAACCTTAAGAACAATCTTAATACATGGGAACCTAATAAAAGACATTTGTCCTAATGCCGTCTTTAAAAACTACGAACAGACACTGTACCTTCATTGTTTGGCAAGGATGGGTGAAGATTATACGTACCAGCTGTAATTAGAAGAAAATATATTAGTTAGCGGAAATTGTTCATTATAAGGGGAAAAATAAAAGAGATATCAGGGGCAAAAGAATAAAATTATCATAAATATAAGGGTAAAAAAATTATACACTATAATTCATTTAATAATTTTCAAATTAATAACATTGATTTGCTGTAGGTTTATTTTGCAATAACTTGATAATAGAAAATAATTGTGAAAATATAATGCAGAGACTATATCATATAATTCTATACAGGGAAATAAGTTACGCCTAACTGGGAAAAAAGAATGTGATAGGAGAAAGATATTACATTTCTATTCTAGTAACGTTTCTTGCGACACTTATCTCGGGGGTTACTATTTACCACCAAATTTTTCGCTTTTTTTTTTTTTTTTTTTTGTGCGATAAACAAATCTACATTATCTATCATCCCTTTCTACTCCATTATCAAGACCTGCTTCCATTGGACATTCGACAACCCGTCAGGAAGTTCACTTCATTTACAGCTTTTGTTTTACCAACGTTAAGCTCATTACCCTTTTCCAAAGGCAATGGTTCGTTCTAAGACCATTTCGTATTCTTCTTATAAGTAAATATATTCAACCCTACAAATTTTCTTTTATCAAATTGCACTGATTCTTTCTCACTTTACAACAAACTTCCTTAATTATCCTTTTACCTACCCTGACATTTATCTTCTATCCTGCAACTGTGCTTAAATTCTCTGATACTAATTTTCTCAAGAATAAAGGATTCAACGGTATAAATAATACTGCTATTCCATCTTCTCTTGATATTAAGGATTAATTATTGTTGAAAATTAAGGATTCCAAATTCACAAATGATAATAACGGATCCTAAAGGTAGTAGGATGGCTAGGGCACCAGCCATTCGTTCAGACCTACGGCTAGAGAGTTATTGGAGCCTTACATTAGAATGATTAGATCACTGTCTGATTACGGCTCATTTTTTCTTTACATAAACATATACCGAATAGTCTAGCCTATTCATTACACTTCACCTCTTTTCTCATACCACTGACAACACTGAGATTACCAAACAATTCTTTTTTGCTCAAGGGATTAACTACTGCAATGTAATGGTTCAGTGGCTACTTCCCACATGGTAAGGGTAGAAGAGACTCTTTAGCTATGGTAAACAACTCCTCTAGGAAAGAGAGACACTCCCGAATCTCTTAAGTCTTGGGTAGTACCATAGCCTCTGTACCATTGTCTTCAACTGTCTTGGATTAGAGTCTCTTGTTTGAGGGTACACTCGGGCATGCTATTCTGTCTTGTTTCTCTTCCTTTTGTTTGTTTTTTTTATTTTTACAGTTTATTTTTGAAAGATCAGATATTTTATTTTGATTTTTCCTCACTTCTCTTGTAGTTTATCTATTTCCCTTCCTCACTGGGCTATTTTTCCCTGTTGGAGACCTTGGGCTTATAGCATCCTGTTTTTCAAACTTTGATTGTACCTTAGCTTGTAATAATAATAATAATAATAATAATAATAATAATAATAATAATAATAATAATAATAATAGGATCATCCACATGTATTTTTTTATAGTAAAGAATATACACTCAGATTTTTCCTAAAATCCCTTCCATTATCACTACTTTTCTTAAGAATAACGAATTCCTTCTACACTTTCCCTTCGTAAACAATTCACCAGAGCACTTTCTCTTAATAAATAAGGATTTCAACCCCAATTTGTGATGCCAAATAATTCTAAACAATCCCATTCTGAAAATTTATACTTTTCATAATCATGATTTCTTTGAAGATTAAAAGATTCCACTAACTTCAGGACAACAAAGTATTCCACCTTAAATCTATATCTCGAGGATAAAGGGTCCCATCATCACTATCTATCTTCAGGAGAAAAATCATTACTATCCAGATTTCTCTTAAGATTAGGAGACTCCATAATCGCACTATCTACAGCGATTAAGGGACTACACCATCAAACTCTCACTTAAGAAAAAGTATTGCACTTATAGGTTTAAAGGTCGCTCATGAATGGCAGAGGCATGGGACAGTGTCAGTGCCCTAGTAGGACAACACAATATCCCAAAAATTTCCGAAACAGCGGGTTGCAGTTAGGAAGGGGGGGGGGGTTGAGAAAGTTTGAATTTGTGTGTGTGTGTGTTTTTTTTTTTTTTTTAACTGTTATATACTTCCTTACAATAAATGATTCCCTCAGTACAATTTCTACACGGAATGTACAAATCTACCATCATTTGGTTATATTTAAACAGTACTTAAGATCATAGTCTTCTTATGAAATAAGACTTCAAGTACACATTCTTAAAAGATTATATCATTATTATTATTACTAGCCATATTACAACCTTAGTTGGAAAAGCAGGATGCTATAAACCCAAGGGCTCCAGCAGGGAAAAATAGCCCAGTGAGGAAAGGAAATAAACTACAAGAGATGTAATGAACAATTAAAACATTTCAAGAATAGTTACAACATTAACATAAATTTTTTCATGAGTAAATTATAAAAACTTCATACAAACAAGAAGAGAAATAAGATAAAATAGTGTGACCAAAAGTACTCTCAAGCAAGAGAACTCTACCCCAAGACAGTGGAAAACCATGGTACAGAGGCTATGACCTTACCCAAGAGTAGAGAAAGGACTATATTAAAGAATTTCTTTACGCACTTCCAAAATCAATAAAAAATTTCCCCATTACTTAACTAAAACGCATGAATGATTTATCACTTGCCCTCATTCATAATCAAACTCATGGTGATTTATTTCACTCATCATAAATTACAGTTATTGCCGTCCAATAAACTAAATCACCGAGTAAAATAGCCATGAATTCCGTCAAATGATAGGTTAAGTGGATTCTAGGCCACATATCATTTGTCACGGGTTCCTACCAATTATTGTAAACCTTTCCATGGAAAGGATTTCAACTGTATTTACTTATATGAATTATCATCAATATTACTCTTATTATTATTGTTGTTTTTGTTGCTAAATAGATATGAAAATTACTACCAGATACCACAAGCTGTGTGGAAGATTTTCATGAAATTTCTCCAAATGTTTAACGTTAATCGTTTAATTTAGTGTAATACCTAAAATGATACAATTAAGCCTTACTTTTAAATATAGGATTATTCTCAATGTCATTATTAATATGTTCATTATTTTGTTTGTTGCTACTGTTTATGTTTGTGCAGCTATTGCCTTATTAGCAAAATTAGAAACTTCAAGTGTAGCCCTTTACTAATGTACCTCACCAAGCAATGTCCTGGCTCTGAAAGCATTATAATTATCATTACAAAGAGTTGATTTACCTATAGTCTTAGTTTGCCTAAGGTATGAAAGAAGACCAACACACTACGCTAGTGAACTTGAATATTTAAGTAAACTGTTTTTCATTTGGTAGAAAAATTATTGTTACAGTAACAAGGGGTATATGATAGTACACTTAATTTGAAAAGAGTTTGCCTACACTCTCAACCTGAAAGGAGCCTAAGGCAATGTACACACTGAAGAAATAATGTTCAATAAGTATTGTTATACTTGAATTTAACTATCTGTGCTTTAAAAAAAAAAAAAAAAAAAAAAAAAAAAAAAAAAAAAAAAAAAAAAAAAAAAACAACCCGAGGCATTTGAAACACTGCTCTCCCGAGTATCATTTTCAGTAAAATTTTCATTAGTTGATATCATAATGAAATTCATGCACTAACGACATCGACCCATATCATTTCTTCAGAGATAGAATTCCAGCTTAAGAGAAATTGCTTCTACTGAGGAACTGGAAACCAGAACAAGAAACTTGTAATCTAAACGAGTAAACGAAAGAGAAAAACTTGGAAATTCCCACCAATAAAACTTAATTAAGCAAGAAATTGTAACGCTTGGAAAGTTTAATGAGGAAGGAAGTACGAGACTAAAACTTTCTAATCTCCGAAATAGAAAGCTACTACAATCATACAGAGAAAAGGGGAACAATTTGTTATAATTTACATGACGGTATTCAGCCTATCAGTGATTATTATTATTACTATTATTACTTGCTAAGCTACACCCTTAGTTGGAAAAGCAGGATGCTATAAGCCCAAGGACTCCAACATCGAAAATAGCCTTGTGGGGAAAGGAAACAAGGAAAATAAAAGATTTTAAGAACAGTAACATTAAAATAAATATTTCCTATATGAACTATAAAAACTACAAAAAAAGAGGAAGAGAAATAAGATAGAATAGTGTGCCCTCAAACAGGAGAACTCTAATCCAAGACAGTGAAAGACCATGGTACAGAGGCTACAGTACTACCCAAGAATAGAGAACAATGGTTTGATTTTGGAGTGTCCCTCTCCTAAAAGAACTGCTTACCATAGAAACATAGAAACGATGGAGTTTAAATAACAATCAAGTTAGAAAGTAGAAATGAAGGGACAATATCTAAAGAAGGGGAGTGGAGAAAGTTCATGAGATGAATACTTAATTGTGTTGGAGGGACAAACAGTGCCAACAGTTTCGCATCTGATAAACTGATAGCTTAAACTTGATGGACAATGTTGGATAAACTTTCTCCTTCAAAAAGGCAGCCCTCCCCTTTTCCCCGTCAAAAAAAAAAAAAAAAAAAAAAAAAAAAAAAAAAAAAAAAAAAAAAAAAAAAAAAAAAGTAACATGTTGAAATGGAAGAATTTTTCTTTATTTTTTAATATATCAGGATTTTTTTTTTTTTTTTTAATAAATCAGGATTCGCTAGAGTACTCAATAGAAATTCTCTTCATGGAAGAACTACAAGAATTAGTCTGTAGTCTTTTTCACTAATTGCAAAATATTATTATTATTATTATTATTATTATTATTCGCTAAGCTACAACCCTAGTTGGATAAGCAGAATGCTATAAGTCCAGGAGCTCCAACAGGGAAAATATCCCAGTGAAGAAAGGAAATAAGGTGAGTAAACGAAATAAGGGAACAAATAAACTATTTTATGAATAGTAACAACACGAAAATAAATATCTCCTTTATAAACTATAAAGGATAATTAACAGCATCATAGGGGTATATCTAATTTTGTGACGTTGATCCAAATAAATATAGAGAATTTGAAATCATTTAGATGCCACGTCCATCAAAGTTCGGAATTTGTTATACTTTCCTTATCCGTAAAATATAATCTTTTTTAACATCCATTATATAAGTTTCGATCCAACATTATCTGACTAATTGATATCTATTTTGTAAAACCAATGAATATAGGCCATTTGGAATCATATTTATGCCTAATCCATCAACATTTGAAATTTGTTACATGATCCTTATCCGTAAAATTACAATCTATTTTTTGACTTCCAATATGAAAATATATAAGTTACGGCCCAATATCCACTGACTAACTGATATTTATTTTGGTGAGAGTTAAGTGGAGTTGAATAAATTGATCAAGAACATTAATAGAATGTTTCACGAATAGACGCATGCCAGAGTTGGATTATCTAGATTTAAGAGCATAGCACTAGCAACGTAATTCAAGAATCCAAGAACTTGAAATTTTGATATGGGACAAAGATGGAACAGTATCATCATCATTATTATTATTACTTGCCAAATACAACCCTAGTTGGAAAAGCAAAGACGCTATAAGCCCAAGGGCCCCAACAAGGAAAATAGCCCAGTGAGGAAAAGAATTAAGAAAAAACTACAATAGAAGTTTAGAAAGAATAATATTGAAATAAATCTCTCATATATAAGCTATAAGAAATTTAAAATAACAAGAGGATAAAAACTTTAAAATAACAAGAGGAAGAGAAACAAGATAGAATAATGTGCCCGATTGTACCCTAAAGAAAGAAAGAAATCTTTACTCTAAGACAGTGTAAGTTGTAAGACCATGGTACAGAGGCTATGCCACTACCAAAGACTAGAGAACAATGGTTTGATTTTATAGTGTCCTTCTTGTAGAAGAGCAGCTTACCATAGCTAAAGAGTCTCTCCTACCCTTACCAAGAGGAAAGTAGCCACTGAACAATTACAGTGCAGTAGTTAACCTCTTGAGAAGAATTGTTTGGTAACTTCAATATTGTCAAGTGTACGAGGAAAGAGGAGAATGTGTAAAAAATTAGCCAGGCTATTCTGTGTATGTGTCGACAAAGATAAAATGAGCGGTAACCAGAGAGAGGGATCCAATGTAGTACAGCCTGGCCAGTCAAAGGATCCAATAACTTTCTAGCGGTAGTATCTCAACGGGTGGCTGGTGCCTTGGCCAACCTACTACCTATGGTCATTATAGCAAAACTTCAAAAGATAATGCATAAATAGTGATGGTAAAATTGCTAAATTTTAGTAATAACATCACTGAAATGAATGGAAAATCTTGGGGATATTACCACTATCTATTTCAGCATGGGCTTCATCTGCGGGAAGGAGGAGGGATATCCCTCCATATTCTATTTAGGGCCCAAAACTTTTTTCCTCCAAGTTTTGTATAACAGATTCTAATCTATAACTTATGGACTGACTAATTTTGATAAATCATACATTCTTCTAAATATCAACCATATATGCATATTTATAAGAAAGTAAAATAGACCAAAAATTCATAGGGGGCTCACAGCACCCCAATCCCTGCTTAAGCTTGCTTCGCTCCCAATATTACACGTCTAATTTTCATCATGTCCCCTAAACTCTTAGAGACCAGATGATTAACAAGCATGAAATCAAATAAAATGAAGAGAACGCATAAGACAGTAAAATTTATTACTTCTAAATATGTTTGGAATAGTGAACCCTCTAGAGGACTATTTGGCATGAATCTAATTCCTGCATTAATTACGCTTTCATTATGACAGGAAAATTAGAACTGTCGTTCATCATTAACAGCTAATATTTCAAACTATATCAAAACTAAAGTCATTATGTGTTTTGAGAACCTTGTAAACATGTTAATCGAATTAGTAACTAAAACAAAAGTCCTTGTGTGTTTTTGAGAACCTTGTTGAAAACATGTTAATCGAATTAGTCCGAAATTTTGTGAAATGATAAATAACAAATAAGAATGTGATACAGTCTCATTTCATTTCCAATAAAGGTTTTTTATACTATTGAACCACTCAGGGAAAATAAGGGGGAGGGGAGATTTTTGGGAAGCGTATATAATTCAAGTCAAGATAATCTCATTTAAAAAAAAAACTGGAGTTTTTCTTCTATAATCATAATGATTCTTACAACTTTACCATTGTTGCCATAAGGTTTTTGACACCTGCCTAACTTTAAAATCTATAAATTTTAAGTCTTTCTCATTAAAAAAAAAAAACGATTATCGAGGCAGTAGTTCCGAAAATACTTCTCATTCATTAACAGACATTCAGCTAATAGAAACATGTTTTCCTTTTTCTAATACTGTTTTTAAAATGTTTCTACATTTTATTATCTTTTTATGAATATTTTTTTTAATCTTTCTGCATTTCTGAGCTAACGCCTGTATATATATATATATATATATATATATATATATATATATATATATATATATATATATATATATATATATATATATATATATATATTGAGAGAGAGAGAAAGAAAATACCAAATCACTCTCTCACTGAGCTTGCTTCTCTCCCTCTTGTGGGTCTGTAAAAGATTCATCCTATTTTCCTTCTTTCCTTCCTAGCAACCGACTCTCTCTCTCTCTCTCTCTCTCTCTCTCTCTCTCTCTCTCTCTCTCTCTCTCTCTCTCTCTCTCTCTCCGTTATCAAGCCAACACCGACTATGCAAGTAAGACGGCAATAATCCAACGTGCTCCACCCGGCCTCTTATCAGTCCCAGGGCGCGGATCTGACGATAACAGATAAGGCCTTATCACACCAGGGGCCACGTGGTCTGGACGGGTTACATCCCTCAAGGGGGGGAGCGAAAGTGGGTGGAAGGAGATGAGAAGAAACTGGGGAGAAGTTAAAAGTGAGGAATGTGGGGTGAAGAAGGAAGAAACAGGGAAATAGAAATTTGAACGAAGATGGAAGAGAAAGTGAGAATAGAGAGATAACAATAAGGGAAGGGGTTTAAGGGTTGGGGAAGGAGGTAGGGTGCAGGGAAAGGGAAAATAGGGTTGGGAGGCTGAAAGGGTACTTTTCAGGGAGACAAAATGACACAAACACACACACACATTACCCAGACTTTATTTTTGGGCGGGGGACAAAATGAGGAAGTCGCAAATACGGATTCATCAGTAAAGGATAAAAAGTCAAAGAGGAAATTCAGGAAAATCATGCAGTCAAAAATCGTCTCGTAAAAAACGAAAGGAAAAGGAAGAACGAAACTAGACAGACGTAAAATAAAGAAGAAATGGGGAAATCCCACCCACTCAGACGATGGATAGATGAAAACAACAACCCATGGTTGCCTTGACTTGCCTCCCGCCCACATGCACGCCCTTCCAAGGGCGTTTAGTATGGCAATTGGTCGATTCCTCTACCGTCCGTTTCTCCTGGACCGTTTACAGGGAAAGTTCAGACAGAATAGGCTACACAGTTAATTCTAATAGCCTGGCCTTCTCCATCATGAGGCTCAATACTACACAGTATTCTAGAAGTTTTATTTCCAGCGGTGACCAAGCTGTGGAATGATCTTCCTAATGGGGTAGTTGAATTGGTAGAACTTCAAAAGTTCAAAGTTGCAGCAAATGCGTTTATGTTGAACAGGCTAACATAAGTCTTTTTATAGTTTATATATGACATATATGTTTTGACGTTGTTACTGTGTTTAGAATAACATATTTCTAATTTGTTATCATTTATTTATTCCCTTGTTTCCTTTCCTCACTGGGCTATTTTTCTCTATTGGAGCCCTTGGGCTTATAACATCTTCCTTTTCCAACTAGGGTTGTAGCTTGAATAATAATAATAATAATAATAATAATAATAATAATAATAATAATAATAATAATAGAGATGTCGGGTATTTGTCTGATTTAAGCTCTATATAGCACTAAGGAGAGAGAGAGAGAGAGAGAGAGAGAGAGAGAGAGAGAGAGAGAGAGAGAGAGAGAGAGCTGCAGACATTATTATAACCCTCTCTATCTTCCAAGCTGTATTTAACTATGAACTACTTTAGCTTGCGAAAATCTACATCATGATATTAAAAGATTATTATGGAAACTGCTACCAAATTATTATTATTATTATTATTATTATTATTATTATTATTAACTAAACTACAACCCTAACTGGAAAAGCAGGATACTATAAGCCCAAGGGCTCCAACAAGGAAAAATAGCCCAGCGAGGAAAGGAAATAGAAGTAATGAACAATTAAAATAAAATATTTTAAGAACAGTAAAAACATTAAAATAAATCTTTCATAGATAAACTATAAAGTAATTTTTCATCTTTTCGTTACGAATCACCAGTTTGTTTGCAATATTAAAAAAAAAAAAAAAAAAAAAAAAAAAAAACTTTGTAATATCAGCTAATTCTATTTTTCTCATACTCGAGTTACTGAGATGTCAAAGTTGAGAGGAAATGTAGCAATAGTAAATACTTTTTGTATAAGTGATAGGTTTAAATTACCCTATAATTAAGTAAACATGTAACCATAACCTTGAAAAATATTATTACAGCAATTAATATGTCAGTTCCCAATTCATAACATAATAAAAGACCCATCATTTAACCTGATCTGTTCCTCACGAGAATATCGAAGTCTGGACAAAAGAAAATAATAAGAATTGGTTTTAAAAGAGGGCGTATCTGCAAACCTGTCACGGGAATTATCTGAGACCACCCATAGGCAACACTAATACCAATGACGGAGTTCTATTTTTTTTTTCTTTTTTTATTTTTCTTTTTTTGTCGTCGTGTGCTTACGGCAGATATTGATACTCAGACCAACGGCAAGTAATATTAGTAGTAGCAGTATTAAACCATTAAATGTCACAAGTTATCAATAATAATAATAATAATAATAATAATAATAATAATAATAATAATAATAATAATAAATAATATGATAATAATGATTTTAACAATAATAATATCCGTTATGTAATAAAAACCAAGTGTTTATATATATATATATATATATATATATATATATATATATATATATATATATATATATATATATATATATATATATATATAATTAATTTCAAGAAAAGAAAAAATATGACTAGTTCTTTATAACATTAGGGAAAGGCGTACGAAAAATAAATAAAATGACCGAACATAGAGGAAAAATTCTGGTTGAATTAAGAATTTGTAATACATTAATAAAACATTGATAAAAATGAACAGAATGATGACCTATTTAAACTCTTAAAATCTGAGCGAGTATATTGTATCTGTTGTTCTAATACAAACTAAAGGCGACATTTCAATGAGATAAAACATTGATGTTCAAACATGACAACGCAAGAACGTAAAGGTTTAAAGGTTTAAAGGTCGCTCATGAATGGCAGAGGCAAGGGACAGTGACAATGCCCTAGTAATTAGGACAATGCCCTAGAGACTGACCATGTATTATATGATCAGCGCCCAAGCCTCCTCTCCACCCAAGCTAGAACCAGGGAGGGCCAGGCAGTGGCTGCTGATGACTCAGCAGATAGACCTATAGGTTCCCCCAAACCCCCCAACCTTAGCTCACAAGGATGGTAAGGTTGCAGACACTAATGACACTAACGAGTCTGAGCGGGACTCGAACCCCCGACTGGCAGAGACGCTACCAATCAGGCCAGAGCAATGAGATAAAACATTGATGTTCAAACATGACAACGTTCGTAAGTGCATAATCTAACCTTATGTACATGTAAAACTTGCAAGTCAATGTATGTACACACATAACTGTCTTCATCTTCCCCACCCTTATCCCTACATTAAGGGATCGGCTGCCTGATGCGCCTTCTCCAATGCCCTCTATCAGAGACATCCTCTTCCACCAACACCTCTTCTCTCCATATCATCCTTCACCTTATCTCGCTATCTAATTCTCTGCCTCCCTCTCGATCTTCTCCCCCTCAAAGGTTCCTCTCAAGCCTTGGAGGAATTAATCCTCCTAGTCTCAAGCCCTCCTCACTCCCTCCCCACCATCCATCCTCAATATGTACGTACGTACATACACGTGTGCTTCAATACGTCTCGGCATGCATGCGCCAAGAGTCAAGTTAAGCACCATTTTCAGCCGGGAATAAAGCGAGACCCGCCTGAATGGCAATACTGATAATCCGAAAGGCAATTCGGCGGCAAACAAACTTCTACCTCACGACCGCCAAGGAGGGATTTGTGATACCTTATTAAATCCTAATTGGGTGTCGGATTTGCTCAGTGCCAGATACATCCAGCTCTCTCAAAGCAACAGGTCATCCGGGGCAATTTCATGCCTTCGTGTTTTCTACTGGTGAAAAAGGATTTTATTATATTATATAAATAATGCAATACTTATAGACTTGATAATAATGATCATGATATCGATGAATGGAAAATAACATTATTATTATTACTATTATTATTATTATTATTATTATTATTATTATTATTATTATTATTATTATTATTCAAAGAAGCACTAAAAATTTGACTTTCAGAGTTTTCAGTAAAGTCAGTTAAACGCATTGTATTGCAATAAAAAGGAAAGAAATGGCTCAACAAAAACAATTGTTGAATTGAAAAGTCTGAAACATTATAATAGAGTTTTCTGATGAATGAAAAGTCTGAATGTCAGGATGCCAGATAACCCATAATCAATCAATCAATGAAAAGTCTGAATTATTATTATAAAATTCTTTGTTGATTGAAAAGTTTGAAACATCATTATAAAGTTCTTTGTTGATTAAAAAGTCTGAAACATTATCACAAAGTTTTTTGTTGACTGAAAAGTCTGAAATATTATTATTCTTTGTTGATTAAAAAGTCTGAAACATTTTCAAAAAAATTTTGTTGACTGAAAAGTCTGAAATATTATTATCCTTTGTTGATTAAAAAGTCTGAAACATTATCAAAAAATTTTTGTTGACTGGAAAGTCTGAAATATTATTATTCTTTGTTGATTAAAAAGTCTGAAACATTATCAAAAAGTTTTTTGTTGACTGAAAAGTCTGAAATATTATTATTCTTTGTTGATTTAAAAGTAAAACCAATGAACGAAGTTAGAATTCAATGAGGGAATCTGGATATTGGCTAAGGACGATTGGAATAAATGAAAACTTGTCATAGTTACAACATAAGATAAGATTTGGCCCAACTAATCATAATTATTAATACATTCTGGATTAAAGAATAACCCTACTTTTGGTCAACCTGCTAATTGATGTTTATAATATATCACTGTTATTATTGCATATCTCATCTTTTTTTTTTACCGATGTCAAAAGTGTAAGATCACTGTACCCTTATTGTAACTCTGTATATGGCTTTTGCTGAAATAAATAATATTATTATTATTATTATTATTATTATTATTATTATTATTATTATTATTATTATTATTATTATTATTATTATTATTATTATTTACATACGACACTAAACTCAAAAGAATGAATAGTGAATTGGTGGATTCAGACTCAAGTTTTTCATTGCCAATATACGACACAAAGCAAAATCCTATTTTGAATGTCTGGTCAAACTGAAAATGAAATAGGGTAGCCGAGCAGCCATTTTTCAACATTTTAGAAGGTAAGATACATTCAAAATAAGAGCAATCTGAGATTTATAACCTCCACTAAAGGTTAATGGAGTCACCCATGCCCTAAGATCTATATGTGTGTGGTGGAAATTTCGTCAAAATCCGTCAATTTGTTTCGACGTTATCTTTTAAATGGCGAAAAATGGAAATCCGGATGTAGAATCCGGATCCGAATCATCTCCAAAATTGAACGGGGTCGTCCAGGACCTAAGATCTATCTGTGGTGAAAATTTCGTTAAAATCCATCGGGTAGTTTTAACGTAATCCTGTCCACAACCACACAGACAAATGAGAAAATAATTAAACTAACTTGCTTTTATAACCTCCTTGACGGAGGTAAAAAGAGCCTGTGCTCTTTTAATAACATTTTGGTTATGCAAGCTATTTCAAACAGTATTTGATAAATTACATATTTCACCTGAAGAGCTTAAGATTCCAGAGTATAGCTGGTGCAAGGAATCTCCCGGTTTATAAATACTAAAGCTTAAGATTAGGCGTTCAGGTTTTTCCGTCGACCCAGTTATTACCAGTTTCTTTGTGTCCTTGCACGTCCGTGTTTTGAATACCGCTCTGATGTCAGCGAAGCCTTATCTTTTGTTGTTCGTTTCGATAGGACGGAATCGGGAGCAATCCGTGAAAACAATGACCGCTACCTTATCTACCTTCTCTAGATCCTCTTTCTTTATGCTATCTGGTGGCCTAGCTGTCTGTCGACGCCATTTCTAGATTATTGTTCCAGCGAGTCTCTCCTGTCAGGCGACTACGTAACAGCCGTCAGACCAACGCTTTCCACATTTATTGCATGATTCGGAGAATGTTTTTTTTCCATCTGGTGACAATGATGATGTAGATTGCGCTGCCTTTCAGCCTGATGTGAGCTCTTGCAAATATTGCAACCACAACTTCCTTCTTCTGCAAACGTTTGGAGCAAAACATGAATCTGGCAGTTGAGATTGGATGTCAAACAAAAAGGATAGGATGTGGTCATGAGATACATCGTAGTATTTCTGAAGAATTTATAATTGGCTTATCAACACATAAGGTACCTGACAATACTCAGGATAGAAGTTTAGCACGGTAATTCGTTCTATTCTCAAAGGTATAATATATAGCATAACTTTTTCTAATAACTAAAGTAGAAAATATTAAATGAATTGTCGTAAAGTAATCACTTGCCTATTTCAATTGAGAGAGAGAGAGAGAGAGAGAGAGAGAGAGAGAGAGAGAGAGAGAGAGAGAGAGAGAGAGAGAGTTGAAAAAATACATAACAATGAGGAAGCGTATACTGACTTGTATGGTGATAAGAATAAGAATGGTTAACACTGAGAGGAATATATTTACACTTGCAAAAAATATGCAAGCAACTGTTAAAATGAAAACAGTTTGATAAGCGAGAATGTAAACATGCAAAAATCTGTTCAACTGCACACGCATATGTAAGCAAAAAAATCGCAGAAACGCTTCTCAAGTACAGTATATGCGAATGCCACTAGAAGATATAACATAGAGTGTAATTTCTAGTGCTTACCCGTTTATTCACGAAAGTGGATTTTTAAATGAAAGAAAACAATATATTACAGAATATATCCGGTATATAATAAACTATCAAGTAGAGAAATGTTGGCACAATGAAAAGTTGAAAGTGGTTCAGACTTATGGAAAGAATGGGCATAATCGTATAATGAAAAGTTGGCAGTGGTTCTGTCATATGGAAAGAATAGGTGAAATCGTATAGCGAAAAGTTGGAAGGGGTTCGGTCATATGGAAAGAATGGGCAAAATCGTAAAATGAAAAGTTGTAAGTGGTTCGGTCATATGGAAAGAATGGTCGAAATAGTATAATGAAAAGTTGGAAGTGGATCGAACTTATGGAAAGAATGGGCGAAATCCTATAATGAAAAGATGGAAGTGGTTCGGTCATATGGAAAGAATGGAAGAAATCGTACAATGAGGATATGTAAGAAAGTTATGAGTGAGAGGAAGCCATAGAATGGTTTAGAACTTTATATAGATGGTTATAAAAAGTATTGGAAAGGAAGAGTCTTGTTATTTACGAAACGCAACAGTGTGTTCCAGATATAAGCGAATGGCCCAGTGTGAAGAGGGGATTGATGCGCTGCTCATGGGCTGTATGTTTGGGTGTATGTAGTCAGTAAATTTGCGGAGGTTTTACTGCACTGTGGGTTTATCCAGATTCTGTATTTAGATAATTTATTTGGCAGTGAGCAAAGGTTTTTTTTTTTTTTTTTTTTTTTTTTTTTTTTTTTTTTTTTTTTTTTTTTTTTTTTTTTTTTTTTTTTTTTACGGTTTCATTCTAAATCTCTTAGGGGAAGTGACTCAACATCTGTATTTTCAAGAATATTTTGTGAATTATTTATAGTGTAATGAATATTTTATAACACATTAAATTCATATAAACGTATCATAAAAAACTAAACTTAAAAACTCCCAAGTTGGACCGACGAGCGAGAGAGAGAGAGAGAGAGAGAGAGAGAGAAGAGAGAGAGAGAGAGAGAGAGAGAGAGAGAGAGAGAGAGAGTAAGCATTCACTGCGAGTCACGAAGAGCCAAGCCAATCAGACAAGCAAAATGTTGTCAACGTAAGGATCAGCTATTTCTCAAGTCGCCCTATCCCCTCCCGGAGGCCATTTCTAATTCGTCCAGCAATAGCTCCCCCTTGGTGTTGATGTTTGCGCCTTTGAGGTATAAGGGAGTCCCCTCAAAGACAAGGAAGGTGTTGGTCCGTGCGTGTGAGTGTGCCAGTGTTTATGCGAGCGTGTGAGCGCACGTGTGTACGTTCGCGCACTCAGCTGTGCAACAGAAGAGACTATGATATCTGTCGTGAATTATGACCGCCCTCCGTTTGAGCGTCAGCGTCCCGTTTTGCTATCGCCTGATAACGCAGCTAAATATGTTGACGCGGGTCCCATTCTCTCTCTCTCCTCTCATCTCTCTCTCTCTCCTCTCTCTC
>NC_090725.1:296495943-296500134 GCF_036898095.1 Palaemon carinicauda | reverse complement strand
CTTCTACAGCCCCGACGATACCATCACGAGCGCAAAACCCCTATTTTGATCGTCAAGCCATCACATCCGTTAAGTTCACTCGCCGGCCGAAAGACGGGGAAATGTGACCCTTAAGGTGTTGGGCACTTAAGTGTAATAATCGCCAATCTCCGGGACAAATAACGAGACCCACGGAACACTTCCATTCGTATAAACTCGCGAGGTCCTGACACCATCAGGCGGCATCGCTTTGAAGCCCTTGGCGGAGGATGGTAGGAGACACCGACGGGGTGGGGGGTAGGGGGTTGCCCAGGGTTTGAGATTGGGGTGGGGTGGGGGGGGGGGACGCAAGAAGGGAAAGGACTTGTTGCATGCTTCGGCACTCTCTCTCTCTCTCTCTCTCTCTCTCTCTCCTCTCTCTCTCTCTCTCTCTCTCTCTCTCTCGTCCATCGATGATTTAATACAATTATCCTAATAAAGATACGATGAATATTGTATAAAACCATTTATCAAATTTAACAAAACATTAAGTAATATCAACAATATTATTATCATCATTATTACTAGCCAAGCTACAACCCTAGTTGGAAAAGCAAGATGCTATAAGCCCAAGGGCTCCAACAGGGAAAAATAGCCCAGTGAGGAAAGGAAATAAGGAAATAAATAAATGATGAGAATCAATTAACAATATATCATTCTAAAAATAGTAACAGCGTCAAAACAGATATGTCCTATATAAACTATTAACAACGTCACAAAACAGATGTCATAAATAAACAATAAAAAGACTCATGTCAGCCTGGTCAACATAAAAGCAGAAAAAGAATCCCTCTGAAATATCAACTTTCAATATACCACCAAAATGACATGATCCTCCCTGTACGTATCCTAGAGCGAAATCCCTAGAAATCCCTTAAGTCTATAGTATGACATTCCTCGGAGAAGCATGAGCAGTCGATCTCCTCTTCTTTACAGATAACATAGCTTCACTTGGGCGGAACTAATTGTGATCTAATTATAGCCGCATAATGCCGACTGGAGGCGATTCATCAAAGCACAAAACAGCCGCTCGGCTGCCATTTAATGAAGCCTCTGATGAATAACATTAACATAGCTAATAGAGGCGGGCTATGCGGTCGACTCGTAACAAGGACTCATTATGGGCGATTAGTGAGCACTCGCTAACGAGGGTATAAAAGAGACCTTGATTCAACATTTGGATTCTAATCGTCTAATATGAATCAATTTCGTTCGGAATTCTGTTTTTAGGTCATGAAGGATTTAAATATCCTTTAAAGGAAGTCTTTTCAAGAACGTCTAACCTAAATAACGGCATTCGGGTGTCATATTCAGTTGGCTTTCCTAAGACAAAATTATACGATATAATCACTAAATCTCATTGTATTATTATTATTATTATTATTATTACTAGCCAAGCTACAACCCTAGTTGGAAAAGCAAGATGCTATAAGCCCAAGGGCTCCAATAGGGAAAAATAGCCCAGTGATGAAAGGAAATAAGGAAATAAATAAATGATGAGAACAAATTGACAATAAATCATTCTAAAAACAGTAACAACGTCAAAACAGATATGTCCTGTATAAACTATTAACAACTTCAAAAACAGATATGTCATATATTAACTCTAAGAAGACTCATGTCAGCCTGATCAACATAAAAACATTTGCTCCAACTTTGAACTTTTGAAGTTCTACTGATTCAACTACCCGATTAGGAAGATCATTCCACAACTTGGTAACAGCTGGAATAAAACTTCTAGAATACTGTGTAGTATTGAGCCTCATGATGGAGAAGGCCTGGCTATTAGAATTAACTGCCTGCCTAGTATTACGAACAGGATAGAATTGTCCAGGGAGATCTGAATGTAAAGGATGTATTAATGTACTCTAAACAATGAATATTTAATAATGTCTAAGGAGAAAGTGTTTTGTAAATTCACAACGACTATGAATTGAACAGGACGATCAAGACTACAGGAACGAAAGAAGAAATTTTATATAGAGTCAGAAAGAAACGTGAATGTACAACTACTAAAAACTACTGTACCTTCTTGGTTATAAATTATGTTGTCAATAACTGTAAAGAATACCATTGTCATTACTGAAAACTGCTATCATCCTTCATATCATTATCAATATTATAATAATAAAAAAAAAAATCATGACTAAAAATAACCTTGGCTCTGTAGAAACCATTAAAATGCTCCACTTATTAGCAAATAATAATTAATAACGATTTCTTTAATAAAAAGTATATGTGAAATTCACGAAGTATTACTGTTTTTCAGAGAGAGAGAGAGAGAGAGAGAGAGAGAGAGAGAGAGAGAGAGAGAGAGAGAGAGAGAGAGAGAGAGAGAGAGAGAGAGAGGTGAAGCTCATTTCTTTACTTAAACTAAATATGTGAATCTAAAAAGTTATAAGCAAATCACCATCAAATTCAACAGAATTAGTAAGTGAATCCCGAAGAACAACTGCATTAAACTAGGAAGGAGCCAAACAAGCACGCTATTCTAGATAGATACACACACATTATATATATATACATATATATATATATATATATATATATATATATATATATATATATACACACCTATATATATATACTGTATATATACTATATATATATATATATATATATATATATATATATATATATATACATATATATATATAGTATATATATACACTATATATATATATATATATATAGGTGTATATATATATATACTGTATATATATATATATATATATATATATATATATATATATATATATATATATATATATATATATTTATATATATATATATATATATACACATATATAAATCACCCTATTATTACACTACATATCAATATTCCTCGCCATACTTGTGTTTATAACCTGCATGACTTGTTTTTTTTTTTATGCAGATGATGCTACTCGCCTTTCATCGATCCTATCTTCTCAGCGCTGACCTGTGATTGCTAATTTCTTTTTCAAAATTCTAGCTGAAATCGATGTATGGTCTAAATTATGGAGGCAATTTCAAGATATACAACTGAAAGAATGGTTGTTATAGTCCATTTCTTTTAGCGATGCATATTTGCACCGACTCGCGGCGGTGCCCTTTTAGCTCGGAAAAGTTTCCGGATCGCTGATTGGTTGGACAAGATAATTCTAACCAATCAGCGATCAGGAAACTTTTCCGAGCTAAAAGGAAACCGCCGCTAGTCGGTGCAAATATGCATCGCTAAAAGAAATGGACTATAGTAGGTGTAAGCCACTGGATCCTGGCTACCCAGATTTTTTTCATTGTCCATGTTTATTCAACTAAATGCTGCCGATTTCAAATTTTCGATATCATTCTTGATTGCAAATTCATTTTTTATATAATTTTACTTTGGTATTTAGATAACGGTTTTTAGAATTTTAGGGGGACCTATTTACCAGTAAAAGAAAGTTATTTCTTTATTCTACCAAATTTTGAATATTGTTCTACTGTCTGGTGTTAAGGTGCTGACTTTCATACAAAATTGTTTGGCACAAAATTAATGTCTGTGAAACTACTTATTCCTGACCTGGATATCAATATATGGCTGCATCATTTAGTTAGCTTATTGCGAATGCTGTATAAGATTTTTCCTAATTCTGACCATCTAATAATTCAGATCTTCCAGTAAGTATCCATTTATATCTAACTTCCTAGCACTGTCTACCCAAAGGCTTAATACTATGCAGTAGTCTAGAAGTTTTATTCCGACTGTGACACACTGTGAAGTGCAAAAAGAGAAGTTGATTCAAACTTGACTCAACCACTTTTTGTGTTGTTGTGCAGACTGACATTGATTTAAGCTGCATAGCATATTTGTTGTTTATTTACCTATAATTATTTATATTAATTTGATCTACTTTTCATTCTTCCTTTAAGAATAATTTACGCTTTAATTTTTTTTTTTGACTGCTTTCCAATAGGGGCGACTGAACTTGAAAGAATTCTGCTTTTCCTACGAGTTCATAATAATAAATATAATAACAATAACCACACTCTAATACTTTCAAACTCTTCCTAAAACAGAAACTTTCAAACTCTTCATCATCGGCAAACATCAATCATTCGAAAGGTTATCTTACAACACTACACACCACGTACGGTCTTTTACACAACTTTTTGCATTACTTTATCTACAAAGACATTTAATAACCATGG
>NC_090725.1:296475943-296490943 GCF_036898095.1 Palaemon carinicauda | reverse complement strand
TCATCTCTAATTTTAAGAAGCTGTACACCAAGCACTTATTCAAGCAGTGCTTTAATGTCACGCAAAGCACCAACTTAACTTTGCGTGAATTTTGGAGGGGCCACTTCAATATCGTGCACTGCTTAAAGATCATTGATCAGGCTTGGGTGGGATTAACTCGACGGACCCTCAATTCTGCATGGAAGAAGCTGTGGCCTGATGCAGTTTCTCCCCGAGATTTCGAGGGTTTTGACCCCGAACCTGATCCCGTGGTCGGTGCAGCGGAAGCCGTAGAGGAAATCGTCTCCCTTGGCAAGTCCATGGGTCTGGAGGTCGACGCAGATGACGTTACGGAACTCGTCGCCGAACATCACGACGAACTGACGACGGATGAGCTCAAGGAACTCCATGCTATGTCGGAGCACATGAGTGATGACGAGGAAGAGAGCGAGGAGGTAGAACATGTGTTAGGTTCAGCGCAAATAAAAGAGGTGTTAGGAAAATATCAAGACGTGGTCGACTTCATCGACAAATACCATCCAAAGAAATTGCAGGTTTGTCGTGTAGTTTCTCAATTCGATGATGTTTGCCTAACGCACTTTCGAAACATTCTGAAAAGCCGTACGAAGCAATTATCTATCGATGCTTTCTTTAAAAAAACTGCGAAGCGAACTCGCGATGAAGAGGATGTAAGTGAACCGAAGAAAACGGCAAAGAGTGAAGAGGAAGAAAGTGAAACACAGAAAACGGAAAAGAGTGAAGCAAAAGAAATTCAGTCAATTTTAAATGTAAGTGATAGTGATTAAAATTACGTAATCATCAAAAAGAAAAAAAGAAAATGTAAAAAAAAAATAAAATATAAAAATAAAAAAAAAATAAGCTAAGTTATGTTAAAGTTCACTTAGTGTAAGTTAGAATAAGTTACGGTAGTGTTACGTTTATCGTAGTTAACCTCTCTACCTCCTCGCCGTCCGTCCGTCTCCTCTCTCCTCTCTGCGTAGCGAAGACGAACAACACCTGCGCTGGAGTTTCTAAGGTAAAGTGACGCTAAAAACCCGTTTCTTATTTATCATTTTTTGCTAATTCTTCTTATTTACATGTCTATTCTTCTTATTTACATGTCTATTATCTAATTTAGTGTTCATTATTCTCATGGGAAAATTATGTGTAGTAGTTTATTAAGAAGTTATCATAGGTTTTTGGGCTCAACCACGGATTAATCCTATTTCAATGTATTCTTATGGGAAAATTCGTTTCGACATCCGATCAATTTCTACATCCGAAGTTGGTTCTGGAACGGATTAAATTCGTATGTAGAGGTTCCACTGTATATATATGTGTTTATATATATGTATATATATACACATATATATATATATATATATATATATATATATATATATTATATATATATATATATATATATATATATATGTGTGTGTGTGTGTGTGTATGTATACTAGGCAGTATATACGAGTTAGATCGACTTATTAAAAGCTAAAATGAATACGCAATTTTGTCACTGAACATTATTTCATTAATTTACCATATTATTATCGATAACATTTCTATAAAAAAAAATAGTAGGAATGGCCTAAGCAAACTATATATAAAATAATCAGTAAAATATCTAAATGTAAGTAAAATGAAAATTGAACCAAACAACAGAAATAAAAACAAAACAAAAAAACTCCTTATCTCAATCTTGAAAGTGAATTTACTGCTTGACCTAAAAGATGACATTGCAACAAGAAAATAAATCTCCGACTTTCTTCCCTTGACGTTTACAGCCGATGCTTGCTTGTCAAGGGAACGGGGAGGGAGGGGGGGGGGGGAGTGGCATGATGAGCTGATAAAGGGAGATTCTAAGAAAATCCTTTTCGATAAAGTCTACTTCTAGTGAGAAGTACTTTCTCTGCGTGGTGTTTTCCAGTCGGGGGTTCGAGTCCCGCTCAGTCTCGTTAGTGCCATTAGTGTCTGCAACCTTACCATCCTTGTGAGCTGAGGTGGGGGGGGGGTTGGGGGAGCCTATAGGTCTATCTGTTGAGTCATCAGCAGCCATTGCCTGGCCCTCCCTGGTCCAAGCTTGGGTAGAGAGGGGCTTGGGCGCTGATCATATGATACATGGTCAGTCTCTAGGGCATTGTCCTGCCTGATAGGGCAATGTCACTGTCCCTTGCCTTTGCCATTCATGATCAGCCTTTAAACCTTAAAACTCACTCTACGTTGAAAATAGCTCGTCGTTTCCACCAACGCAGGACTTGTCATAATTAACATTAAGCAAAAGTGAAAAAAATAGATCCATGGAGATTTTTATTGTCTCAACATTTATCTATTATATATTCCAAGACTAGTGTACGCGACACGTCAAAAATGAAGGCTGAATATGTAGATATGGACACACACACACAAACACATTCAATCCTTCCATCCCATTCCCCCTCATCGAAGAACGTGGTTATACGTCTGGCAATGCCAATGAGTGTGACCGGAAAGAAAGATATATATATATATATATATATATACAGTATATATATATATATATATATATATATTCGTCGAACCAGCGCGTTGTAGTTAGTAGAGGAGGAGAGATGGGAAGGGTTGAATGTGAGTGCATATATCTAAATATTTCGACGGCTCGGTTACACTAATACAATATTCCTTATAGTGCAATCATAAACTAATTCATTCTCTTGCTTGAGGGTACACTCAGGCACACTATTATATCTAATTTCTCTTCCTCTTGTTTTGTTAAAGTTTTTATAGTTTATATAGGAAATATTTGTTTAGATGTTGTTGCTGTTCTTAAAATGTTTTATTTTTTCTTGTTTCCTTTCCTCACTGGGCTATTTTCCCTGTTGGGGCCCCTAGGCTTATGGCATCTGCTTTTCCAACTATGGTTGTAGCTTAGCAATTAATAATAATAATAATAATAATAATAATAATAATAATAATAATTGCGTGATAATCTATTTATCATTTTGATTTAACACGTATAAAAAAAAGCCTCATGGAATTAAACTACGCTATCATTTTCTCCATCAATTGACGGCTGTAAAACTTGCCACGGAATTACGATTAGCAAAACCTTACTCTTCGCCCTGACAGCTGTACAAATTCTGGTGGAATTATAAAGAGGGTCCAAAAACAATGCTTGCATTCCCCCAGCATGTCTGGCTCACCCTTTGTATGCAAATTTCTTGCAAGGTTGTGCCAGACGGCATCGCTTGACAGGAAGAAGGTAAAAACAAGGTTACGACGATCATTTACTAAAGCATTAAACGCTCATAACCATAATTCTTGGTATTGTCAATAGGTCATCTTACATGATGGAAATCTACAGATAAGGGATGCGATATAATATATATATATATATATATATATAGGGTTACCAGACAAACGTTTCTAAAAGGGTTACCAAACAAACATGGTTAATAGGGTACTTGCTAAAGTTAATTATCTCTCTCTCTCTCTCTCTCTCTCTCTCTCTCTCTCTCTATATATATATATAATATATATATATAATATATATATATATATATATATATAGAGAGAGAGAGAGAGAGAGAGAGAGAGAGAGAGAGAGAGAGAGAATTCGTAGCCAAGTGGTTTTTCATTATTAACCAAGAAATTCCAGATACATTTTCACGAGTGGTTTTTTATCATTAACCTAAAAATTCCAGATACATTTTCACATTAAAAGTTACATTACACAAACCTCTCGAGGTACTCAATTCAACTAACAATGACTTGAAAACTTCCGAAATATATACTGTACTTGAACACCACAGAAAAACATTCATAAAACTAAAGGTAACTTTCGTACATCTAACGGTGTTTCAAAATAATTTATTGATGGTTCTGTGAAAATAAAAATCTGACTAGCGAGCTAATAATTTTTGCCACACAACTATGAAAGTAAGGACTATTCGGCCCGAATTTCCAGCAAATATTTTTTACATGATACAAACAAATCCAGCACAACCCATAGATAATTAACTTTAGTAAGTACCCTATTAACCCTGTTTGTTTGGTAACCCTTTTACAAACGTTTGTTTAGGAACCCTTTTACAAACGTTTGTTTGGGAACCATTTTACAATAGTTTGTTTCGGAACCCTTTTACAAGTTTATGTGGGAACCCTTTTACGAACGTTTATTTGAGAACCCTTTTACAAACGTTTGTTTGGGAACCATTTTACAATAGTTTGTTTCGGAACCCTTTTACAAGTTTATGTGGGAACCCTTTAACGAACGTTTATTTGAGAACCCTTTTACAAACGTTTGCTTGGGAACCCTCTTATAAACGTTTGCTTGGTAACCCTTTTACAAACGTTTGTTTGGGAACCCTTTTATAAACGTTTGTTTAGTAACCCTTTTATAAACGTTTGTTTGGTAACCCTTTTATAAACATTTGTTTGGTAACCCTTTTAAAAACGTTTATTTGGTAACCCTTTTACAAGCGTTTGTTTGGTAACCCTTTTACAAACATTTGTTTGGGAACCCTTTTATAAACGTTTGTTTGGTAACCCTTTTATAAACGTTTGTTTGGTAACCCTTTTAAAAAAGTTTGTCTGGTAACCCTTTTACAAGCGTTTGTTTGGTAACTCTTTACAAACGTTTGATAGGGAAAACTTTTACAAACTTTTGTTAAGTAACCCTTTTACAAATGTTTGATAGGGGAAACTTTTACAAACGATTGTTTGGTAACCCTTTTACAAACGTTTGTTAGGAACCCTTTTATAAACGCATGTGGAAAGATCCGATCAAAGAAATAAGAATTTGAGTTCATTCCATGCGGACTTTTTACGAGTTCAATTATTTCTAACTTAAATTTGCTACAAATTCAGAGAAAAACCTTCACCAGGTGTCAACATTAGCTGGCTATTTTAGTGAAAGCTTTATAATATCATTTATACCTGTGGCAAAAGATATGTATGTATATATATATATATATATATATATATATATATATATATATATATATATATATATATATATATATATATATATATATATATATCACTAGCACACGTGATTTCAGTCAATGTAAATATCACCCACGAATGGCATTTAATACCGAATTCTATCTTGGGAATATATATCCACTCGGAATTCATTTTATGGTAACAGCTTCTGGCCAATCAGAGATTCGAACCCCCACCTGTTCGGCCGGAAACCATGCCTGCGAAGACTCTACCGACTGAGCCATCAAGAGAGATAAAAGTTCATGACATGTCCCCGTACATATTCCTGTCGAATTCAGGAATCTGTTCATAGACTTGAAATGAACCCATCTCCACCATGATAGCTGAATCGTGAGTTTGCACATGTTGTGGAAAGATCTTAATCAGGTGGCTGAATCGGTACCACATCAAAAGTTCAAACTTAAAGGTTTTGATGTTGAACAGGTTGACGTAAGCATTTTTATAGTTTATATATGAAAGATCTGTTTTTTATGTTATTACTGTTCTCAAAATACCTTATTTAATTGTTCGTTACTTTTCATATAGTTTATTTATTTCCTTATTTCCTTTCCTTACTGGGCAATTTTTTCCCGTAGGAGCCCCTGGGTTTATAGCATCCTGCTTTTCCAACTAGGGTTGTAGCTTAGCTAGTAATAATAATAATAATAATAATAATAATTATTATTATTATTATTGTTATTATTATTATTATTATTATCACGCTTAGGAAGTTTCATCCACATCTGGTATAGCCAGATGCCACACTTCACCCAAAAGCGACCTCTATCTGGATTAGCCTAGGATACGATATGCATCTGTCCTATTAAAGAACGATGAGACTCAATTAAATACGAACGGAAAATAAACTCAGCTGATTAAGCAGCAACGTATGATTTACCATTGCAAATCAAGGCATCTATCCATAAGACGAATGAATAATCCGATCAAACAAATGACACGCGCGCGTAGTGAGGGCTACGTAGTTACTCATCTTTCTCGACAGGTGGCGCCGGTGGCGCTCGACGGAGACAAATGGACATCAGTATGAACGCACCCAAGGAGGTTATAACCTTCTTGAACGCACCTAGGGAGACCCATTGTGAATGATTGCACACGAGCCTTTTTTCATGCGCGCTGTCATGTCCGACCGAAAACTCATTTTTAAGGTATCCCATTCCGAGACATACGATTGGCTGATAGAGAGAGAGAGAGAGAGAGAGAGAGAGAGAGAGAGAGAGAGAGAGAGAGAGAGAGAGATCTGGAAATGGTCAGTGCTCTATCAACCAATAGTGTGTGTGTGTGTGTGTGGTGTGTGTGTATGTATATATATATATAATATATATATATATATATATATATATATATATATATATATATATATATATATATATATATATATATATATATATATATATATATATAGAGAGAGAGAGAGAGAGAGAGAGAGAGAGAGAGAGAGAGAGAGAGAGAGATCTGGAAATGGTCAGTGTCTCTATCAACCAATAGTGTGTGCGTGTGTGCATATATAGATATATATAAATATATATATATATATATATATATATATATATATATATATATATATATATATATAGGGAGAGAGAGAGAGAGAGAGAGAGAGAGAGAGATCTGGAAATAGTCAGTGCCTCTCTATCAACCAATAGTGTAGAGAGAGAGAGAGAGAGAGAGACCTCTCTCTCTCTCTCTCTCTCTCTCTCTCTCTCTCTCTCTCTCTCTCTCCCACCCCGATTAATGACAAGGTATCGATGATCCGACCTGCACCTTTCCCTGTCTTGTCTGGGACATCTGTAGTTAAGACGTATGATGGACTGGGGTTGTTAGCCATAACACCTTATTTGCTCCAGGACGATTTCGGGAGGTATTTGACCCGGGTAATGATACGATGGCCACTTCTCAAATATGCTGGTTTTTCGATATCAAAGGGATAATTCATAGTGACAGCTCAAAAGAAGGCCGATGAGATGCCTGACACTCTCTCTCTCTCTCTCTCTCTCTCTCTCTCTCTCTCTCTCTCTCTCTCTCTCTCTCTCTCTCCTGCGTGATTTTAGTGGTTCAATTCCCGAAGCAACTTAGGTTAATTTCTTGATAAACCAATAACGCAACTTTTAGGTTAATTTCTTGAGGTTAATTTCTTGATTAATCAATAAAGCAACATTTAGGTTAATTTCTTGATTACTCAGTAAAGCAACTTTTAAGTTAATTTCTTGATTAACCAATAAAGCAACCTTTTGGTTAATTTCTTGATAAACCAATAAAGCAACCTTTAGGTTAATTTTTTGATTACCCAATAAAGCAACCTTGGTTAATTTCTTGATTAACCAATAAAGCAACTTTGGTTAATTTCTTGATTAACCAATAAAGCAACTTTTAGGTTAATTTCTTGATAAACCAATAAAGCAACTTTGGTTAATTTCTTGATTAACCAATGAAGCAACTTTTAGGTTAATTTCTTGATTAACCAATAAAGCAACTTTTAGGTTAATTTCTTGATAAACCAATGAAGCAACTTTGGTTAATTTCTTGATTAATCAATAAAGCAACTTTTAGGCTAATTTATTGATAAACCAATAAAGCAACTTTGGTTAATTTCTTGATTAATCAATAAAGCAACTTTTAGGTTAATTTCTTGATAAACCAATAAAGCAACTTTGGCTAATTTCTTGATTAACCAGTAAAGCAACTTTGGTTAATTTCATGATTAACCAATAGTGTCTGTAAAACAATGTGGTCAAAAATATATCTGGCTGTTAGTCAACTGCTATGGGTAGCAATCGTGTGGGCATCCCATACAATACACCTTCAGTACCCACCTAAAAGTATCAGTCAAATCTCTCATATGCTTTTTCAAATCTGCATATTCCAAACAGAACTTCTGTCTCATATTAGACACTTGATCTTACTTCATCTCCCTTGTCAAAACCCATCCTGTTCTTCCCTATATTATTCCTTCTACTATTTTTCTTTTTCTATCAAGCAAAAGGTTACCATAGAAATCCACTAGTATACTAAGCAACATAATGCCTTCATAATACTTAGTCTTCACTATCTTAATTATCCTTGAACAAAGAAGGAACTAATCCTCTCCTACACTCTTTCATGACCTTTCCCGCATTCGTATATACCTCACACACCCTGGTCAACCAATTATTACTATATTTACTACCATACCTCAGAATCTCAATTGTATTTCCATTAACCTGTGCATGTGCTTTCTTTTATCAATTTCTCAATTGTCTTATAATTTCAACGTTCATTTTCACAAACAACCTCAAAATTACATTAACCCCTTCCATTATGCCATCCTTCCTCAGTATTCCAAATTAAATATATCTTAAAATATAGGACTGTTTTCTTTTCTGAGAACTCCCCTCCATTAGCACATTCTATTACAAGATGTCCTTAGCTATTAAAATTTCTCTCTGCACTTACTCCCTTGTAGAGCAATTTCCTATCCTCTGTGAAGTCTTTGCTCTCCCAATATATTTTCATAATACTTTTATGTAGTCTCTGTAACTCTCTCCTTCTTTACCATCTAATCCATCCTCCTATATTCATGTATGCAATCTTCTCTCCTATCTTGCAAATTCATCTTAAATAACGTTTGTTTTCCCTCATCCAATTTCTTTTTCCTCATATCACCACTCGCAATGTTTATCACCTCTCGCCACTCCTCTTAACTATAATTTCTCCATGCCGACTTCATGACCCCAACATGAACTTTTACAAACTTTTCATATACTTCCATTTCCATGTCCTTAACCCAAGCCATTTCTCCATCCACTTTCCATTTCTATAATCTCTTCACTTTTTTACTACAATAAGTTTTTATATTTTCTTCATCAACTTAACCTTCCATCTATCTTATTTTGTACTTAATAATGGTTACATACACCATCAGTCACACTACAAACAATATCTAGAAAGCTCTTTTATTATTATTATTATTACTATCCAAGCTACAACCCTAGTTGGAAAAGCAAGATGCTATAAGCCCAGGGGCTCCAACAGAGAAAAATAGCCCAGTGAGGAAAGGAAATAAGGAAATAAATAAACGAAGAGAACAAATTAACAATAAATCATTCTAAAATAAGTAACAACGTCAAAACAGACATGTCATATATAAACTATTAACAACATCAAAATCAAATATGTCATAAATAAACTATAAAAAGACTCATGTCCGCCTGGTCAACAAAAAAGCCTTTGCTACAACTTTGAACTTTTGAAGTTCTTTTATTCGCATTGTTTCTTTTCCAAGTTTATTGTATACAAAAATACATTTTTTGGAAACCAAATAATCCAACAAACATAATTCCTAAACTTATGCCATAAAACTCTCACTCCCACTTATTCTCAGAACTCTATATCTGACCACTGCATGTTTTCCTAATATTACTAGAATATTTTGACACCATCACTTTTACCCATTCATTCCAAGAACTAAGCTATCTGTAATCTTTTACTTGTGGCAAGAGTCTCCCAAATTCTATGAGCATTACACCTCCCTTGCTCTATACTTTTCAATATGCCCACACTCGATCAAATGCTTTTTTGTTGACCAGGCGGACATGAGTCTTTTTATAGTTTATTTATGACATATTTGTTTTTGATGTTGTTAATAGTTTATATATGACATGTCTGTTTTGACGTTGTTACTTATTTTAGAATGATTTATTGTTAATTTGTTCTCTTCATTTATTTATTTCCTTATTTCCTTTCCTCACTGGGCTATTTTTCCCTGTTGGAGCCCCTGGGCTTATAGCATCTTGCTTTTCCAACTAGGGTTATAGCTTGGATAGTAATAATAATAATAATAATTTCTTATCATCCGGATTTGTGTGCGCACTCTCCTTTCACATTTCCTACACTAAATGTATAAATCTTCAAATTTCATTCCGTACAAAAGTTTCATTCTTATACATTTCATCTCCTTCCCATATACAGACAAAACACGAAACTAAAATTTTAATATCTATTTTTTTTTTTCTTTTTGTAATGACAAATGCAGTGTATGGCATTGGAAACTTCATACCCAGATATATTCTTTTCATTTAATGCATTCCTCCCTTTTGGAGTGGATGGCATCTAAAGGATACAGTATTCCAGTGACTCAGAAATTCTGCAGGGATGAAATTACTAGCCCAATGCCATTAAGAGGAGGATGTGATGTTGGGCGGTAGCTTGGGAATCGAATCACAACAAATGTTTAAAACAATGTTTTTGTTCTTGAAATATTTTACTTTTCCTTGGTTCCTTTCCTCACTGGGCTATTTTCCTAAGGGGGCCCTTGGATTGTAGCATCCTACCTTTCAAACTAGGGTTATAGCTTGGCAAGAAATAATAATAATAATAATAATAATAATAATGAAACGTAAACCGAGACCTGTTCAAGAATGAAAATCTCTTATCACAGCACCAATCCTATACACAAAAGAAATCATTCCCACCTCTTCTACCTCTTAAGAAAAGAAATCTTGTCCCAAAACCCCAAGTACAGATAAAAAAAAACTTGTCGAAGTCTAAAAAAAAAAAATACTGATCAATAAACCAATATTTTTTCGTGCAAGACGAAGGGAGTCAGACACAGCAACAACGATCCGACTTAGGTGAGCCGTCATTCAAATAAATGTGCTAATTCTTATCCGCTCCACTTGGTGCTGTTACAAACGTTTGAGAAGACCGAAGGAAGAGAAGGGAAGGGGGGGGGGGGTTATGAAGATCGAGAACTTATCCAAGGGAAGGGGGCCGAGTAGGAGGGGGGGTGGGGGGCGGAACAACATGCGTGCTCAGTATGTAGATGACCATGGGCTTCAAACCTATTTTCTAATACAGATATGTGGGTACCTGAATGCATAAATAATTATGCTAGTAAAGAATTCACATTATCGTGTTATCTCGGATTTCTTAGTAGTGTGGTAAACTGAATGTGTTTATGACTCTCTCACTCTAAAGAAATGATCAATCATGAGCATTTTCTACGCCTGATTTATCTATTTCACAGAATTTTCCTAAAATATTAACCTGACAATATAATCAAACATGGCTGTTTCTCGGGGCCTTCTTTAGTTTAGAATTAATAGTCTTTCTTTAAGGAAGTTTACAATCGTAGCTCAAAACATGATGGAATTTTATAAAAATCGTTTATCAATGAGATTCATGGGTATTCTAAGTGCCATATTATCATTATTAATAGCCAAGCTACAACCCTAGTTGGAAAAGCAGGATGCTATAAATCCCAAGGCTTCAACAAGGAAAAATAGTCCAGTGAGGATATTAAATAAGAAAATGAACTACATGAGAAGTAATGAGTAATGAATATATATTTCAAGAACAGTAATAACCTTAGAATAGATCTGTCATATACACACATACATACAAATACCAAGGCACTTCCCCCAATTTTGAGGGGTAGCCGACATCAACAATGAAACAAAACAAAAAAGGGGACCTCTACTCTCTACGTTCCTCCAGCTTGACAAGGGACTCAACCGAGTTCAGCTGGTACTGCTAGGGTGCCACAGCCCACCCTCCCACATTATCCACCACAGATGAAGCTTCATAATGCTGAATCCCCTACTGCTGCTACCTCCGCGGTCATCTAAGGCATCGGAGGCAGCAGCAGGGCCTACCGGAACTGCGTCACAATCGCTCGCCATTCATTCCTATTTCTAGCACGCTCTCTTGCCTCTCTCACGTCTATCCTCCTATCTGTCATATATAAACAATAAATGGGGACTTCTATCAGCCTGCTCAACATAGGGAGATTCGTTCCTCAGTAGCATTGTGTCTCATCAATGATTTTACTCAACATAGGGAGATTCGCTCCTCAGTAGCAATTTGTCTCATCAATGATTTTACTCGACATAGGGAGATTCGCTCCCCGGTAGCATTTTGTCTCATCAATGATTTTACTCGACATAGGGAGATTCGCTCCCCGGTAGCATTTTGTCTCATCAATGATTTTACTCGACATAGGGAGATTCGCTCCCCGGTAGCATTTTGTCTCATCAATGATTTTACTCGACATAGGGAGATTCGCTCCTCGGTAGCATTTTGTCTCATCAATGATTTTACTCAACATAGGGAGATTCGTTCCTCAGTAGCAATTTGTCTCATCAATGATTTTACTCAACATAGGGAGATTCGCTCCTCAGTAGCATTGAGTCTCATCCATGATTTTACTCAACATAGGGAGATTCGTTCCTCAGTAGCATTGTGTCTCATCCATGATTTTACTCAACATAGGGAGATTCGTTCCTCAGTAGCAATTTGTCTCATCAATGATTTTACTCAACATAGGGAGATTCGCTCCTCAGTAGCATTGTGTCTCATCAATGATTTTACTCAACATAGGGAGATTCGTTCCTCAGTAGCAATTTGTCTCATCAATGATTTTACTCAACATAGGGAGATTCGCTCCTCAGTAGCATTGTGTCTCATCAATGATTTTACTCAACATAGGGAGATTCACTCCTCGGTAGCATTGTGTCTCACTAATGATTTTACTCAACATAGGGAGATTCGCTCCTCAGTAGCATTTTGTCTCATCAATGATTTTACTGAGTAGAGAGACCAATTCATCAGCTAAGTTTTAATGGAACTTTGAGTAAAACAAGTTCTTCCTTTCAGCATGACATTTTGCTTTAGAATTCTTTAATACAGAAAGTAATTTCTTCACGGGATCTTCAGCAAAAATTATAACACTTGTCATTTTATTCCATGAATCACAGTCGGGTATAAACCTCATTTATCTGTAATATGTGTTAACGGGAAAATGGAAAGATGTACGTCCTACATTGTACTTGATTACAACATTACTTTTACAGTTTCATGTCTGCTTTTGATATCTGTCCCCAAATATGCGTTTTTTCATCAACATAAACGTTGATACGCATACACACCCATATATATACATATATATATGTATATATATACATATATATATATATATATATATATATATATATATATATATATATATAGTGTGTGTGTGTGTATGTGTGCGTATACATGTGTGTAGTTGGAGAGAGAGAGAGAGAGAGAGAGAGAGAGAGAGAGAGAGAGAGAGAGAGAGAGAGATTTCTTAGCATCGTAACTCTAGGCAATCTTTACATTGTTTCAAACATAGACCCAGACATTAATTTCCATAATAATCACAGTTTTTTTCCCCCTATTACAAAAACTCCAATTCAGATTATAACAAAACGAATCGAATTTCAAGCCCGACCGCCCACTAACCCCAAAGTTAAACTAACATCTTTATTCTTCGACAACAACCACTCGGTGTAACTACCAATTTGTCCCTACTAACACCTTACCAGTTTGTCACACCTGGTACTTCTTGTTCGTTAACACCTAACCCAAGTACCTGTTACCAAGATACCTGGGATAAAAGAACACAGACCATTAATCGAACCATTTCCCCCCGACAGAGATCCTCGATGTTGATTGGTCGAGTCTCCAAAACTGGCCAATGAGAATCCCGCTTTATCCTACAATACGCAGATCTTCAACGAGTCCGTTAAAGGTGTGGCTTCAACCCAGTCAATCCAGAGGTGCCTATTAAGACGCCATGTTACGATTTCCGCATCGGCGATGTCTAGATATTCCAACATGAAGAGGTCTAAACCACTTCTCCTAAAGTGACCTAAAGATTCCCTGGACCTGCCGGAGTTCGTCGCTGTATATATGATTTCATGCGAGATTCGTTCGTCGTCTCCTTGACATGCTTAGGAACGTTAATTTGGCTTTTAATTATTCTTTCGTGTAGTCCCGTGGAGGTACGATATATCCTTCAGGTAGCCTATACACACACACACACGCGCGCACACACATACCGAATATTCTAGCCTATTCTTTACATATTTTCCTCTGCCTCATATACCGGACAACACTGAGATTACCAAACAATTCTTCTTATTGCACTGTAATAGTTCAGTGGCCACTTTCCTCTTTGTAAGGGTAGAAGAGACTATAGCTATGGTAAGAAGCTCTTCTAGGAGAAGGACACTCCAAAATCAAACCATTGTTCTCTAATCTTGGGTAGTGCCACAGCCTCTGTACTATGGTTTTCCACTCTCTTGGGTTAGAGTTCTCTTGCTTAAGGATGCACACGGGCATACTATTCTATCTTCTCTTCCTCTTGTTTTGTTAAAGCCTTTATAGTTTATATAGGAGATATTTATTTTAATGTTGTTGCTCTTCTTAAAATATTTTATTTTTCTTCGTTTCCTTTCCTCCCTGAACTATTTTCTCTGTTGGAGCCCCTGGGCTAATAGCATCCTGCTTTTCCAACTAGGGTTGTAGCTTAGTAAATGATAATAATAATAATAATATCGTGGTAGGAGACCAAAAGTTTTACTTGTATTTTGTGAGAATATACTTGAAAAGCCTTCCCGATTTTGTCATTCACCTGACTGATGAATTTTTCAAGTCTGCTGGCTGATTGCAGCGCCCTAGAGAAGAGAATTATCCGGAAAATAGAAAAAATTGGATAAGAAAATAAACTCTGCCGATGCAGCCATTACTTTTAACTCAACCTGAATAATAATAATAATAATAATAATAATATCATGCGTTGGTGTGGAGGATCGTTTGTGCACTTTATATTGGAATGTGGAAGATTTCTTTGATGTTTTTCTTTAAAGTGATTCATATTTGTGTAACGCGTGCAACCATAAATGGCTGCGAGCTATTAAACCCTATACAGGTATAATTAGAAAGTTAAACTTCATCCTAATTCATTTTTACAACTACTAATGGTAACGTTAACGATGTGAATTGCTTATAAACATTTAGTTGTAATAATGACATTATTATTATCATTATTACTTGCTAAGCTACAACCCTAGTTGGAAAAGCAGAATGCTATAAGCCCAGGGGACCCAACAGGGAAAATAGCCCAGTGAGGAAAGGAAAGAAGGAAAAATAAAATATTTTAAGAAGAGTAAGAACCTTAAAATAAATATTTCCTATATAAACTATGAAAAAAACTATAACAAAACAAGAGGGAGAGAAATCAGATAGAATAGT
>NC_090725.1:296463443-296465943 GCF_036898095.1 Palaemon carinicauda | reverse complement strand
ACCAAGTTATCATCCTATGAATTGTATTGTCAAGTTATCATCCTATGAATTGTATTACCAAGTTATCATCCTATGAATTGTATTACCAAGTTATCATCCTATGAATTGTATTGACAAGTTATCATCCTATGAATTGTATTGACAAGTTATCATCCTATGAATTGTATTACCAAGTTATCATCCTATAAATTGTATTACCAAGTTATCATCCTATTTATTGTATTACCAAGTTATCATTCTATGAATTGTATTACCAAGTTATCATCCTATGAATTGTATTGACAAGTTATCATCCTATGAATTGTATTACCAAGTTATCATCCTATAAATTGTATTACCAAGTTATCATCCTATTTATTGTATTACCAAGTTATCATTCTATGAATTGTATTACCAAGTTATCATCCTAAGAATGGCACTGCCAGTTATCATCCTATAAAATGCATTGCCAGGTTATCATCCTATGAAATGCATTGCCAAGTTATCATCCTATGAATTGCATTGCCAAGTTATCATCCTATGAATTGCATTGCCAAGTTATCATCCTATAAAATGCATTGCCAAGTTATCATCCTATGAATTGCATTGCCAAGTTACCATCCTATGAATTGTATTGCCAAGTTATCATCCTATGAATTGCATTGCCAAGTTACCATCCCATGAATTGCATTGCCAAGTTATCATCCTATGAATTGTATTACCAAGTTATCATCCTATAAATTGTATTACCAAGTTATCATCCTATTTATTGTATTACCAAGTTATCATTCTATGAATTGTATTACCAAGTTATCATCCTAAGAATGGCACTGCCCAGTTATCATCCTATAAAATGCATTGCCAGGTTATCATCCTATGAAATGCATTGCCAAGTTATCATCCTATGAATTGCATTGCCAAGTTATCATCCTATGAATTGCATTGCCAAGTTATCATCCTATAAAATGCATTGCCAAGTTATCATCCTATGAATTGCATTGCCAAGTTACCATCCTATGAATTGTATTGCCAAGTTATCATCCTATGAATTGCATTGCCAAGTTACCATCCCATGAATTGCATTGCCAAGTTATCATCCTATGAATTGTATTGCCAAGTTATCATCCTATAAAATGCATTGCCAAGTTATCATCCTATGAATTGCATTGCCAAGTTACCACCCTAAGAATTGCACTGCCCAGTTATCATCCTATGAATTGTATTACCAAGTTATCATCCTAAGAATGGCACTGCCCAGTTATCATCCTATGAATTGCATTGCCAAGTTACCATCCTAAGAATTGCACTGCCCAGTTATCATCCTATGAATTGTATTACCAAGTTATCATCCTAAGAATGGCACTGCCCAGTTATCATCCTATGAATTATATTGCCAAGTTATCATCCTATGAATTATATTGCCAGGTTATCATCCTATGAATTGTATTGCCAAGTTATCATCCTATGAATTGTATTGCCGAGTAATTAAACTAGCCGAACGTCTGGTAAAAACAAAAGCCACAGAAGGAGTGATCTTATTCAACAATTACAACGTATTTATTTCGTATCTACGCCCTTGGATTTATGAGCTCGAAATGATATGAAAAAAAGAAATTGTTTGAAAAAAAAAAATAGTTTATATGGTTAAATATATGAGACCATATAATCCCTTTTCAAATGTACTTTTAAACCTACAGTAGCACACCAATCCCAATGTACATATTTAGTATATATCAAATAAAAACCCAGTAATATCTGTATATCCCTTATTAAAACTTTATTGAATTTTTCATTGATAAAAAGCTGTTTTTGCAACTAACCATTTTTTCTTACAGCTCTTGGAACTCATAATTAGTCCCTATGCAAATACGTCACCTGTAACTGAAAATCAGCTCTCTTAAACAACTAGAAAGAACATTAATTCCCTACCATTGCAGAAAAGATCTACTATATATCTTCACTCAAACATTAATTCCTTCGGAAAACTTTTTTTAGGTGAATGACTGCACTGAAATAATGAAATTTAGCTATATGAGACATATCATGAAATTAAATAGTATTCGATACTTGAAAACTAAATCAAACCACAGCTTCATGAATGCATGAACAAATATAAATACCCATGCATAAGTATATATATTATATATATATATATAATGTATATATATAATATATATATATATATACAGTATGTACATATATATATATATATATATATATATATATACATACATATATATATATATATATTATATATATATATGTGTGTGTGTGTGTGTATCTGTGTGTGCATGAAGTAAAAATTTTCTCTACCCTACATGAAAGAGAGAGAGAGAGAGAGAGAGAGAGAGAGAGAGAGAGAGAGAGAGAGAGAGAGAGAGAGAGAGAGAGAGAGAGAGAGAGAGAGAGAAACAAAAACTTGTCTTTATGAATATGCAAATTCAAGGTCTTGTCCACCTTGTCGCTCTTCAAATCTTTAAGGTAATTTCCGAGAAAAACATTTATGGCTGTATTTACAGGT
>NC_090725.1:296447590-296460443 GCF_036898095.1 Palaemon carinicauda | reverse complement strand
ATCCCAATCCATTTAATTCACCTGATAAAACACGATTCTATTTATTCTATTTCTTCTCTTCATAACAACTCGATTCACCCAGGCCAATATCAATAAAACCTTGAAGCCTCATCTCTTTATCATGAATTCCAGTTTCACCGTCCTTAAGAATGACAAAATCCATTTATTGGTATCCACAGTCTGAGCTATTCCATTCCTCTCTCTTCCCAAACGCCGATTTTCATTCAATCAAACGATCTATCTATATATTATAGAACAGGAGGAGAGAGAGAGAGAGAGATGAGAAGAGAGAGAGAGACGAGAGAGAGAGAGAGACTCGACAATGTCTTATTCATACCATACAGTAATACATGTCAGAGAGAGAGTGAGACTCGACAAATGTCTTATTCATACCATACAGTGAGAGAGAGAGAGAGAGAGAGAGAGAGAGAGAGAGAGAGAGAGAGACTCGACAATGTTATTATTCATACCATACAGTAATACATGAGTCGAGAGAGAGAGAGAGAGAGAGAAGAGAGAGAGAGGAGAAGAGAGAGAGAGGAGAGACTCGACAATGTCTTATTCATACCATACAGTGAGAGAGAGAGAGAGAGAGAGAGAGAGAGACTCGACAATGTCTGATTAATACCATACAGTGAGAGAGAGAGGAGAGAGAGAGAGAGAGAGAGAGAGAGAGAGAGAGAGAGAGAGAGAGAGCATCTTTATATAACAATGGCCTCTCCCGGCCAGCTAAGGCTGACGGGCGGCCTGAAACTCCCAGATATGATTTCAATATCCGTTAAAATCCCCCCAAGGGAAAAAGTTGATGTCATTTTCTGCCTTTATGATTGAGCTCTCTCTCTCTCTCTCTCTCTCTCTCTCTCTCTCTCTCTTCTCTCTCTCTCTCTCTCTCTCTCTCTCTATACACTAATACAAATCTCGATAGGTCTGAGTCTACATACATACATACATACATACATATTATATAAATTATATATATATATATATATACATGTATATATATATATATATATATATATATATATATATATATATATATTATATATATACATACATACATATATATATATGATATGTATATATGAGTATATATATAAGTCAATGCATATAATAAATATAAATGAGTGCGCGTGTGTGTGTGAGTAAATAGCATATCCTCGGCCATGCGTCCACAAAATTTGCACATTTAATGGACTTCAGTAATGTTAACAGATTACTAATGAGTTAACCAGGTGTAAAAATATGAATATCAAAATAAGTTGAAACCAATGTTTATAAAACATTTCTATTTCAAAAACCAATGTAAATTAAGTATTAAGACATTAACCCAAAATCAACTGCTCAAATAATTCAGTTGAGCTGTTTCAGGTCAAGCACTGCTAAACATACATTTTGTTACCAACTTTATAGGTTTCCTTCTCCCATCAAAGTAATAATAATAATAATAATAATAATAATAATAATAATAATAATAATAATAATAATTATTATTATTATTATTATTATAATAACAATAATAATAATAAATTGTCAGAAAATATCTTATAACAAAGATACAAAAAAAAAATGGAAACCCTTCGAGAAATCTAACATTATTTGTAAAATTTTTCTTCATTACACGGATAATCTCAGGGAGAAATCTCTCTCTCTCTCTCTCTCTCTCTCTCTCTCTCTCTCTCTCTCTCTCTCTCTCCTCTCTCTCTCTCCTCTCTCTCAAAAGCATGTGATTCTTTAATAATAATAATAATAATAATAATAATAATAATAATAATAATAATAATAATAATAAATAATAATAATAATGATAATATAATAACGGCGATGTGGAACTTCTATTGCCCACCATTTCCCTACATCTGGAACTTCGATAATCTGTCTTTGAACTGGTAAAAGTCAGGAGACATGGAAGGATACTTCTTCACAAAATGTGATATAACGATCAATAACAATAAGAATAACATCACGAAACGCCTTAAAAAAAAAGTTACCATGACAGATTCCAAAGGAAATATATATATATATATATATATATATATATATATATATATATATACATAATAATAATAATAATAATAATAATAATAATAATAATAATAATAATAATAATAATAATAAGGAGGATTTCACAAAAAAAATCAAAGGAGAATATGAGAAAGACTTAGGCCAAACGAATCAAATCATGAATAACGAAAAGAAGAAGAAAGAGGCGAAAGCGTCAAGTTAAAAGCCAAAAGAAAAGAGAAAATGGAAAAAAGACTAAAAAAACAAAAAAATCTCTTCTTCTTCTTGAAGAATCATTCGGAGGACTGGTCAGCTGGAGAAAATACTTTCAGATTGAATTTTGTTATCGGCCGAAGCAGCCGGGATATGTCAAAACTCACGCCGACAGCCCCCCCCCCCCCCCCCCCCCCCCCCTCCTCATAAGGCTCCCTTCATATGCCTTTCCCCAGCCTCCTATTCCCCCTCCCCCTGCGTCGGCAACACCGCCCTATCTTCCCCCCCAACACTTCCCCTTGCCATCCGAACGATCCTTTTTAACGTTCGAAAACACCCGGCGATGTATTATGACACAAGGATGCTCTTTCGTGAAACGGGCATATTCACACACCAACACTTTTCTTCGATCACACGTACATACGCACGTACGCAGAAAGCGCGCACGCGTGTGCGTGAGAGAGAGAGAGAGAGAGAGAGAGAGAGAGAGAGAGAGAGAGAGAGAGAGAGAGAGAGAGAGAGAGGGGGGAGGGTAATGACATATTAATCAAATTAAAAGAGGATGTTAAATGTGTTGTCCGTGTAACATTTGATATAATTAGAGAGAGAGAGAGAGAGAGAGAGAGAGAGAGAGAGAGAGAGAGAGAGAGAGAGAGAGAGAGAGATATACTAACCAAATTAAAAACGAATGGTAAATGTGTTGTTCCTGTAAAATATGAAAAATTTCAACTAATATTTCCTTATAATGATGTTAAGAGAGAGAGAGAGAGAGAGAGAGAGAGAGAGAGAGAGAGAGAGAGAGAGAGAGAGAAGAGATAGAGAGAGAGAGAAGAAAATAACATACTAATCATATTTATAAATGATGTCAAATGTCTTGTTCTTGTAAAATATGATAATGTTAAACCAATGTTTCCAGGTAATGATATTATAAACCATTAAAATTCCTCAACTGGATATTCTATCATAAATCTTGATAAAGGAGGTTTAAGCCTACTAAAATCTTCATGGATTCGTTATAGAGAATAATCTATGGTAAATATTTCAGCTGATGAGGAAGTACAACATTCTAAGTTCTCGTCGAATGCAGTATATTATTATTATTATTATTATTATTATTATTATTATTATTATTGTTGTTGTTGTTGTTGTTGTTGTTTTTTCTTCTTCTTCTTTTTCTTCTTCTTCTTCTTCTTCTTCTTCTTCTTCTTCTTCTTCTTATTATTATTATTTTTTCTTCTTCTTCTTCTTCTTCTTCTTCTTCTTCTTCTTCTTCTTCTTCTTCTTCTTCTTCTTCTTCTTCTCCTTCTTATTATTATTTCTCTTCTTCTTCTTCTTCTCTTCTTCTTCTTCTTCTTCTTCTTCTTCTTCTTCTTCTTCTTCTTCTTCTTCTTCTTCTTCTTCTTCTTCTTCTTCTTCTTCTTCTTCTTCTTCTTCTTATTATTATTATTATTATTATTACTAGCTAAGCTAAAACCCTATTTGGAAAAAAGCAGGATGCTATAAGGCCCAAGGGCTCCAACGGGGAAAATACCCCAGTGAAAAAATGAAATAAGGAAATAAATAAACTGTATAAGCTTTAAGAAGTAATGAATAACAATATAATGTCTTAAGATCCCAAATAATTATGTATGCCTAAAAAATATATTTCACATTAAAAAATATACACGATTACGTAATATATGCGCAGGTAATTTGTGGTGACGCACGCACAAGCGTAAACAAAAAATGCTGCTTTTGTCCGAAGAAACATCATGCCACTCTGACAATGAACTACTTGTAAAAGATTAAGCTTATTGAAGTATCCTCCATCAATAATAAACATATAAAAGAAATACATTAGAAAGAAATTGAACTAAAAAATTGAAATTACACTCAAAATGATATGTCTTTAACAAGTCTATATATTCAAATTGCTGCAAGAAAATAAAATGAAATCAAAATAAAGAAATTACACCCAAAATGAAATGTCTTAAGAAAATCTATATATTCAAATTGCTGTAAAAAAACAAAATTAAATCAAAATATAGAAATTACACCCAAAATGTAATGTCTTGAGCAAATCTATATATTCAAATTGCTGCAAGAAAATAAAATGAAATCAAAATATAGAAAATTACAACCAAAATGAAATGTCTTTAGCAAATCTATATATTCAAATTACTGTTAGAAAACAGAATCAAATCAAAATATAGAAATTACACCCAAAATGATATGTCTTTAGCAAGTCTATATATTCAAATTACTGCAAGAAAATAAATGAAATCAAAATATAGAAATTACACCCAAAATGAAATGTCTTTAGCAAGTCTATATATTCAAATTACTGCAAGAAAATAAAATGAAATCAAAATATAGAAATTACAACCCAAAATGATATGTCTTTAGCAAGTCTATATATTCAAATTACTGCAAGAAAATAAAATGAAATCAAAATATAGAAATTACACCCAAAATGATATGTCTTTAGCAAGTCTATATATTCAAATTACTTGCAAGAAAACAAAATGAAATCAAAATATAGAAATTACACCCAAAATGATATGTCTTTAGCAAGTCTATATATTCAAATTGCTGCAAGAAAAAAATAATGAAATCAAAATATAGAAATTACACCCAAAATGATGTCTAGCAAATCTATATATTCAAATTGCTGCAAGAAAACAAAATGAAATCAAAATATAGAAAATTACACTCAAAATGATATGTCTTTAGCAAATCTATATATTCAAATTGCTGTAAGAAAACAAAATGAAATCAGCAAACATTCAATAGTTATAAACAGGATAATAATATGGGATGTAAACCATGCCAGTTGGTTTATCAACAATATCGGCAAAAACAATAATAACAAAAAGAATAACATCACAGCCTATGCGTCTCAGTAAAATATAAAGAAGTGTATTCTAGACATTCTGACGGCAAAAAAAAAAAAAAAAAAAGTTCTCTCGCTAGATCCAAATACTTAAAAACAATTTTTTTTTTCCTCGAAATGGTGCCTCTACAATCTGAATCATCCTTTGCCATATCTTTCAACCATTACTCGAACAGATTCGTTCGCGGGATGGCTGAGATTATGGCTGTGTATTCTTTTCCCAACACTGGAACTGAAATATCTAGTAATGGCCTTCTCCTTTCATAGCGTCTTGCCAAGATCCCCCTTGCAACCAGGGACCTGTTAGAGCAGAGAGAGAGAGAGAGAGAGAGAGAGGAGAGAGAGAGAGAGAGAGAGAGAGAGAGAGAGGGGGGGGGGGAAATGACATAATCAAATTAAAAAAAGATGTTAAATGTGTTGTTCGTGTAACATTTGATATAATTAAACCAATATTTCCCTATAAGGATGTTAGACTGGAGAGAGAGAGAGAGAGAGGAGAGAGTGAGAGAGAGAGAGAGAGAGGAGAGAGAGAGAGAGAGAGAACAAATGCAGCAGTTTCTAGGCCACTGGCAGGACAAATGCCTCAGATAAGTCCTTATTCATGTCTGAGGTTTGGGCCAATTTCCATCAAAACGCTGGACACTGCGGATTGGTGATGGTGGGAGACTTTTGTCTGATCGTTTACAGGAAACCAACCAAGTACACGTGACCCCTTTGCTGATCATTGCAATAGACCTACACAAACCCTTTCACCAGGTTAAGGTAACCCCATTGGAAAAGAGGTACATACATACACAGACACACACGCCTATATATATATATATATATATATATATATATATATATATATATATATATATATATATATATATATATACAGTATATATATATATATACATATATATATATATATATATATATATATATATATATATATATATATATATATATATGTGTGTGTGTATGTATGTATGTCCCTATATACTTTTGATTTAGACCCCATTTTAAAAATTGAATTTCACCAAAGTCATCTTCCAAGTGTTCGAATAATTCCCTCTACAACTCTTTCTTTTATTCATAAAGGGGAATATCCTTTAACACAAACCCCTATAAGAATGAAATCAAAAACAAATTCCATATAATCTTCATAAAAAAAAAATATTATAAAGGTCAAATTGTATATAGAAAGGTCAATTTCGGAATCCTCCTTGGTAAGAAAATACCTTATTCTAATCAGACTGACCTTATCAGGCACTACTCAATATGATAATAGAATATACGAGAATTCTTTTTTTTTATTGTTACACCCTCAGCATTAAATTACATGAGAACTCGATGGGCGCCTGAATAAAACATATCATCTTTTCTCGTGTGCTGGGTGGAACGCCTTTAACATGACAACGAACGACCAGCTAGGCAAATATCTTCTTCTGAAATGAATGTGAAGGATTCATAAAGATACTTATTCTCAAGATTTGTAATTTCGTGATATTGGCTTCAAGTTCTAATTTGGTTAATTCTCTAATATTCCAAACGTAAAAAAAAGTAATCCTTCCTTACCTGCCCTATCCTAACTTCCTCCTGAACTTGAACAGTTCTCATAATAAAGATGTTTATTCTTGATATTTGTAATTTCATAATAGTTGCTCCAAGATCTAATTTGCGTAATTCTTTTATATTCAAAGCGTAAAAAAAAACGTAATCCTTCCTTACCTGTCCAATCCTAACTTCCTCCCGAACTTGAACATTTTGCATCCTTCCTTACTTGTCCTATCCTAACTTCCAACTGAACTTAAACATTTTGCATCATTCCTTACCTGTCCTATCATAACTTCCTCCTGAACTTGAACATTTTGCATCCTTCCTTACCTGTCCTATCATAACATCCTCCTGAACATGAACATTTTGCATCCTTCCTTACCTTTCCTATCATAACTTCCTCCTGAACATGAACATTTTGCATCCTTCCTTACCTGTCCTATCATAACTTCCTCCTGAACATGAACATTTTGCATCCTTCTTTACCTGTCCTATCATAACTTCCTCCTGAAAATGAACATTTTGCATCCTTCCTTACCTGTCCTATCCTAACTTCCTCCTGAACTTGAACATTTTGCATCCTTCCTTACCTGTCCTATCATAACTTCCTCCAGAACATGAGCATTTTGCATCCTTCCTTACCTGTCCTATCCTAACTTCCTCCTGAACATGAACATTTTGCATCCTTCCTTACTTGTCCTATCCTAACTTCCTCCTGAACTTGAACATTTTGCATACTTCCTTACCTGTCATATCTTAACTTCCTCCTGAACTTGAACATTTTGCATCCTTTCTTACCTATCCTATCCCAACTTCCTCCTGAACATGAACATTTTGCATCCTTCCTTACCTGTCATATCTTAACTTCCTCCTGTACTTGAACATTTTGCATCCTTCCTTACCTGTCCTATCCTAACTTCCTCCTGAAAATGAACATTTTGCATCCTTCCTTACCTATCCTATCCTAACTTCCTCCTGAAATTAAACATTTTGCATCCTTCCTTACCTGTCCTATCCTAACTTCCTCCTGAAATTAAACATTTTGCATCCTTCCTTACCTGTCCTATCCTAACTTCCTCCTGAACTTGAACATTTTGCATCCTTCCTTACCTGTCCTATCATAACTTCCTCCTGAACTTGAACATTTTGCATCCTTCCTTACCTGTCCTATCATAACATCCTCCTGAACATGAACATTTTGCATCCTTCCTTACCTTTCCTATCATAACTTCCTCCTGAACATGAACATTTTGCATCCTTCCTTACCTGTCCTATCATAACTTCCTCCTGAACATGAACATTTTGCATCCTTCTTTACCTGTCCTATCATAACTTCCTCCTGAAAATGAACATTTTGCATCCTTCCTTACCTATCCTATCCTAACTTCCTCCTGAAATTAAACATTTTGCATCCTTCCTTACCTGTTCTATCCTAACTTCCTCCTGAAATTAAACATTTTGCATCCTTCCTTACCTGTCCTATCCTAACTTCCTCCTGAACTTGAACATTTTGCATCCTTCCTTACTTGTCCTATCCTAACTTCCAACTGAACTTAAACATTTTGCATCATTCCTTACCTGTCCTATCATAACTTCCTCCTGAACTTGAACATTTTGCATTCTTCCTTACCTGTCCTATCATAACATCCTCCTGAACATGAACATTTTGCATCCTTCCTTACCTTTCCTATCATAACTTCCTCCTGAACATGAACATTTTGCATCCTTCCTTACCTGTCCTATCATAACTTCCTCCTGAACATGAACATTTTGCATCCTTCTTTACCTGTCTTATCATAACTTCCTCCTGAACATGAACATTTTGCATCCTTCCTTACCTGTCCTATCATAACTTCCTCCAGAACATGAGCATTTTGCATCTTTCCTTACCTGTCCTATCCTAACTTCCTCCAGAACATGAGCATTTTGCATCCTTCCTTACCTGTCCTATCCTAACTTCCTCCTGAACATGAACATTTTGCATCCTTCCTTACCTGTCCTATCCTAACTTCCTCCTGAACTTGAACATTTTGCATCCTTCCTTACCTGTCCTATCCTAACTTCCTTCTGAAATTAAACATTTTGCATCCTTCCTTACCTGTCCTATCCTAACTTCCTCCTGAACATGAACATGTTGCATCCTTCCTTACCTGTCCTATCCTAACTTCCTCCTGAACTTGAACATTTTGCATCCTTCCTTACCTGTCCTATCCTAACTTCCTTCTGAAATTAAACATTTTGCATCCTTCCTTACCTGTCCTATCCTAACTTCCTCCTGAACATGAACATTTTGCATCCTTCCTTACCTATCCTATCCTAACTTCCTCCTGAAATTGAACATTTTGCATCCTTCCTTACCTATCCTATCCTAACTTCCTCCTGAAATTGAACATTTTGCATCCTTCCTCACCTATCGTATCCTAACTTATTGAACATTTTGCATCCTTCTTCACCTGTCCTATCCTAACTTGCACCTGAACTTTGAACATTTTGCAACAGCGTCTACCCAAAGACCTTCCTATATCTACGTTACTCTCTCTCTCTCTCTCCCCTTCTCCCCCTTTCCTAAGGTGAGCAACTGTACTCCTCCCCCCCCCCCGCCCCCTTCCCTCATCCAGATTAGTAGCAGCAAGGGTGGTGGTGGTAGCAGTGCCGGGTGAGCAGAAAGTGCTTCCTCATGCGTAACACGGGCAGCAGCGCAACTTCCAGAAATTGTAACCCGTCAAACAGCTGGGCTCTGGCCTACCATCCCCCTTCCTCACCTCCAAAAGACCTGCGAACTCACCCGCTTTATATATAATACTCCCGGCCGCCACGGCTTATGTTGAACAGGAGGAGGATGGAATCTATGCTAAGGAGACATTAAATTTATTCGTGAGGACTCAAGTTGTATACAAGACCTAGAAGCGTGCGTCTTTTCTATAAAACACAACCACCAGCCGATTATTATTATTATTATTATCATTATTATTATTATTAATTGCTAAGCTACAACCCTAGTTGGAAAAGCAGGATGTTATAAGCCCAGGGGCCCCAACAGGAAAAATAGCCCAGTGACGAAAGGAAACAAGGAAAAGTAAAATATTTCAAGAACCGCAACATTAAAATAGATATCTCCTATTTAAACTATAAAAAACTTTAACAAAACAAGATGAATAGAAATAAGATAGAAAAGTGTGCCTGAGGGTACCCTCAAGCAAGAGAACTCTAACCCAAGGCAGTGGAAGACCATGGTATAGAGGCTATGGCACTACCCAAGACTAGAGAACAATGGTTTGATTTTGGAGCTTACCATAGCTAAAGTCTCTATTCTACCCTTACCAAGAGGAAAGTAGCCACTGAACAATTACAGTGCAGTAACCCCTTGGCTGAAAAATATTTGTTTGGTAGTCTCAGTGGTGTAAGGTGTATGAGGAGAGAGGAGAATTGTAAAGAATAGGCCAGACTATTCGATGTGCGTGATGTTCTGTTTTAAGTAGGCCTTGTGATTCTTTGGCTAGTATTTAAAAGACAAAAACTAATAACTCTTGAAAAAAAGGGTTAATAATCCATGATTCCCTGGTACTGCAAATAAGTTCAAGAACAATTTGCTTAGATACTGGAAACAGGAAAGATATGTACTATAGTCAATTTTTTTTAGCGAGGCAGATTTGCACCGACTTTTAGCTCGGAAAAGTTTCCCTGATCGCTGATTGGTTAGAATTATCTTGTCCAACCAATAAGCGATCAGGAAACCTTTCATAGCTAAAAGGGCACCGCTGCGAGTCGGTGCAAATCTGCCTCGATAAAAAAAATTGACTATAGTAACTTTCATTGAGAATTCTGATTTCTGTCACTCACGACCCTGGAAGAAAAAAAAGATGCTGATAATCATTTCGCAAATGGAAGATGCATTTTAAATCCGAGTCAAAGGGAGATGGACAATGGTAACGAGGTAATAAAACTTACTCAATGGCTGAGTAAGGTATATAAGCTTCACGTGAATGTTGTTTCTATTTTGAGGATTGGAAATTCTTCCTCTGCAAATATGAAGGACGGTGTATATTTTCATATATATATTTATGGTAAAACGCATGTAAGGATAGACGACATAAAACTAGGAAAATATTTACTATGTCTCATTCATAATTTCATCTTTATTAATAAGTTTGAATGAACGCATGAAAAGATACCTAATGAGAGGAAATCAGTCAATGATGATATAACCTTCTTGGAGAAAATATTCTATGACTATTACCAAAGAGGAATGGATGTTCAAGGTTCACTTTAGTTCAGAAGATATGAAAGAATATGTTCATGGAAACATAACGTAACATGTTCGCCGGGAATACTTGTTATCGTATATCTTAGGAGATTACGTTATAAAATATGCATTAGTCCATTCAAATACTCTTTCATCAAAATCCAGTGCAAACCGAATCTCAAGGTGAAGTCTCCGAGAGGATACATATTATTATTATTATTATTATTATTATTATTATTATTATTATTATTATTATTACTTGCTAAGCTACAACCCTAGCTGGAAAAACATGATGCTATTACCAAGGGGCTCCAACAGGAAAAATAGCCCAGTGAGGAAAGGAAACAAGAAAAAATAAAATATTTTAAGAACAATAACATAAAAAAGATTTCTCCTATATAAACTATAAAAACTTTAATAAAATAAGAGGAAGAGAAATAAAATATAAATTATTAAACGTAACCAAAATTGTTAAACGGAATTAGTTACATACATAATTGTATGTATGTATATATACTGTATATATACTGTATATATATATATATATATATATATATATATATATATATATATATATTTACATGTCTTTTTATAGTTTATAGTTTATATATGAAATATCTGTTTTGATGTTGTTACTGTTTTTAAATCAATTTATTGTTAATTTTTTCTCATCGTTTAACTATTTCCTTATTTCCCTTCCTCACTGAGTTATTTTCTCTATTGGAGCCCTTGGGCTTATAGCATATTGCTTTTCCAACTAGCGTTGTAGCTTGGCTAGTAGTAGTAGTAGTAGTAGTAGTAGTAGTAGTAGTAGTAGTAGTAGTAGTAATAATAATAATAATAATAATATTAACTGAAATTAGTAAATAACAAAATAATGTTATACAAGCAAATGTAAGACGAATAAAAACACTTCAAACAATAACAGATTTAGATTCTTAAAAAAGAAACAATAAAATAAATCTGATATCTCTAAATTTATGAAATGCAAAAACTAGCATTACTCCCAAAACAGAGATTTGTTAAGGTTTTTATTAGAGCAGCTCAGTCTGTTTATTACAGAACTAATAAAGTAATGGCCACTTTAAATTTCCCTATTACTTTATTATATTTATAGCGAATTATCATCATTCTGGGAAAAAAAATGGGGGGGGGGGTAATGTACCTACACAGTAAGTTTCCACAAAAAAGGGCTGAGTCGAATAATAATTTGAAATATATAGACACACGCACACACATTATATATATATATATATATATATATATATATATATATATATATATATATATATATATATATATATATATATACAGTAAATGTATATATATATATAAATATATATATATATATGTACAGTAAATGTATATATATATATATATATATATATATATATATATATATATATATATATATACAGGTATATATGAATATATATACATACAAACACACACACACACACACACATATATATATATATATATTTATATATATATATATATATATATATATATATATATATACATACATATACATATACATACAGTATATATACTCAATAAAATACACTTGTAAGGACGGAGAGCCGATCTACTTTATACAGTATATTGAAGAAAGAAATTCGAAATAATTTCACAACATCCACAATTTGAAGAAATAAAAAAAAAACCTGTCCGTGCCTCATAATAAGCATCTCAATTTAATTTTGGTCCCTCGAAAACCTTTATATTTTGGGAGAAAGAAGGCAGATAACTAACCTTCACTTAGGAATAATGAGATGAGAGTAAGAGGATTCTATGTAGCATTGTGTAACCACAATAATAATAAAAATAATAACAATAATAATAATAATAATAATAATAATAATAATAATAATAATAATCCTTACTTCCACCTACAATAGATAATGATAATTGATGACTTATCAATATCTTTAAGAGACCAGGGGGACAAAATTACCAGAAAATAAAATCCTAAGTAGTTCTAA
>NC_090725.1:296435090-296442590 GCF_036898095.1 Palaemon carinicauda | reverse complement strand
GTAAAATCTAAGAGACATGAAATAGAATTAGAACTATCCAAGACAATAAAAGTAAAAACCCAAGATATTCGTAAACATAATCAGACCAAATTTGAGGAAACGCTAAAGATAGGAAGAAGCATCAAACTGATGAAAATAACACTTGGAACGGCCCGGCAACAGATGTTTGCTTTAAAGAATGAAAATGGAAATATTATCCACAATAGAGATGGAGTGATAAAAATTACAGAAGATTTTTATTCAATCCTATACAATGATGATATAAGAAATAACTTCACTAATAGAAATAATGAAACGCCTGAGACGGTGCCAAACATAACAGTAGGAGAATTAAAGAAAGCATTAAAATACATGAAAAGAGGCAAAGTAGTAGAAGATGACCTAACAATTGATTTAATAATAGATGTAGATTTCATAATAGTAAAAAACTCTACATAAAATGTCTGAAAGAGTGCTCTATACCTACATATACCTACAGCTTGGAAAACTCTTTTATACTAATTGACAAAAAGGGATACAAATGACTTGAAAAATTACCCTCCAATAAGTTTACTCACTTTAATATATAAAATATTTACAAATGATGCTCTATACCTACATCTTGGAAAACTCTTTTATACTAATTCACAAAAAGGGATACACAAAAGACTTGAAAAATAACAGCCCAATAAGTGTACTCACAGTAATATATAAAATATGTACAAATTATCATATTAGGCCGAATAGAAAGACAGCTAAGACTTTAATCAACCAAAAGATCATGCAGGATTTAGAAGTCGGTATTCAACAACTGACCATATCCATGTAATAAACCAGCTAATGGAAAAATCAACAGAGTATGATAAAACACTACGTATGGCATTTATAGACTATGAGAAAGCTTTTGATTATGTCAAAACTCCAGTTGTAACGAAAGCCCTTCAAAGACAAGGGCAAGAAGTAGATGAATCTTATGTTCAAACACTTAGAAAACGGGAAGTACAGGAAGAAGTCTTTAAAAAATAAGACTTGAAAATGTAGGATTTAATATCAAGGGGGAATACTTTAACAACTTAAGACCTGAAGTTGACAGTTGTATTTAGTGAATCATGAGAGGAATGTTCAATTGATGTATAACAGCAACACCGTTGCGTTGGTTCAATTTTTAGTACTATTACCGTATTTCAAACAAGAGCAATCAAAGAATTCTGACCTCCTGGAGAGAGAGAGAGAGAGAGAGAGAGAGAGAGAGAGAGAGAGAGAGAGAGAGAGAGAGAGAGAGAGAGAAAGAGAGAGAGAGAGAGAGAACTCTGAATCTGGAATCCGGATCCGGAACCGGACTATCTCCAAAAGTTAATGGAGTCGCCCATGGTCTACGATTTATTGGTGAAGGACAGTTCGTCAAAATCCGTCAATTTGCTTTGACGTAATCTTCAAAACTGTGAAAAATGCAAATCCAGATCTAGAATAAGGATTCGCCTCCGGATCATCTCCAAAATTTAATGGGCTCGGTCATGACCTAAGGTCTGTCTTCGGTGAAAATTTCGTCAATATCCGTTGGGTAGTTTTGACGTAATCCTGTCCACAGACAAATCCTGTCCACAGACAGACAAATAAATAAATAAATAAACCGACTCGAAAACATAACCTCCATGGTGGAAGTAATTTAACCTCTCATTGCTTTGTTTTAGGCTTCCGAATCAGGTGCTGCTGTTTCTTTTTTTTTTTTTTAATATCATCAACTCTAGTTTGATATATATATATATATATATATATATATATATATATATATATATATATATATATATATATATATATATATATATATGTGAATATATATATATGTAATATCAATATATTTAAAAATTACATTATTATTATTATTATTATTATTATTATTATGCTTTGTTTTAGGCTTCCGAATCACAACACCGATTACCAGTTTAAAATACGTTACATATGTGTTGAAAAGTAAATACTGTAAAACGTTTACGATTAATTACAAATAACAGTAACTGTAATCCAATGCAACATCCGAAAAATAATTTCTGAAGACTCGAGTACAATGAATTGCCGAGAATAATTTCTGAAGACTCGAGTGCAATGACTTGCCCAGAATAATTTCTGAAGACTCGAGTGCAATGAATTGCCGAGAATAATTTCTGAAGACTCGAGTACAATGAATTGCCGAGAATAATTTCTGAAGACTCGAGTACAATGAATTGCCGAGAATAATTTCTGAAGACTCGAGTACAATGAATTGCCGAGAATAATTTCTGAAGACTCGAGTACAATGAATTGGAATCGTGAATTTGGGCTAATAGCCCAGTGCTGGGTCTCAGGAGGTCATTCCACTTCGAAATGCAACTGGGAGAAACCCAGAAGTTGCATTATGAAGTACAGGTTAGAAGAGATTGTACAGAAAGAATGAAGAGAGGAAGAAATTAAGTGGGAATGGATGTAGAGTAGAAAGATATAAAGCAACGGAAGCTAAATTTAGGACAAAGGAACAATTGCAAAAACTTTAGGTAATGCTTACAATGAAGAATTGTGTGCGAAATATAAAAATTTACTTTTACATGGATACATTCATAACTGAATTACCTGTCTTCAGTCTTTCTGCTATTCAATATTAGAGAAAAAATATTCGTATAAAGTATTTTACCGATATCAATGGATTCAATTTTAACATTATCACCATGCGGCCCTCCGGAAGGATTTTCATTATCACCATGCGGCTCTCCGGAAGGATTTTCATTATCACCATGCGGCTCTCCGGAAGGATTTTCATCATCACCATGCGGCTCTCCGGAAGGATTTTCATCATCACCATGCGGCTCTCCGGAAGGATTTTCATCATCACCATGCGGCTCTCCGGAAGGATTTTCATTATCACCATGCGGCTCTCCGGAAGGATTTTCATCATCACCATGCAGCTCTCCGGAAGGATTTTCATCATCACCATGCGGCTCTCCGGAAGGATTTTCATCATCACCATGCGGCTCTCCGGAAGGATTTTCATCATCACCATGCGGCTCTCCGGAAGGATTTTCATTATCACCATGTGGCTCTCTGGAAGGATTTTCATCATCACCATGCGGCTCTCCGGAAGGATTTTCATCATCACCATGCGGCCCTCTGGAAGGATTTTCATCATCACCATGCGGCTCTCCGGAAGGATTTTCATCATCACCATGCGGCTCTCCGGAAGGATTTTCATCATCACCATGCGGCTCTCCGGAAGGATTTTCATCAACACCATGCGGCTCTCCGGAAGGATTTTCATCATCACCATGCGGCTCTCCGGAAGGATTTTCAATATCACCATGCGGCTCTCCGGAAGGATTTTCATCATCACCATGCGGCTCTCCGGAAGGATTTTCATTATCACCATGCGGCTCTCCGGAAGGATTTTTGTTCTAATTCGAGGAATGTAAAAGGCCTGAATAAATAGAAGTAGGTTAGCCATGGCACCAGCCACCCGTTGGGATTCTACCGCTAGAGAACTATTGGGTCCTTGACTGGCCAGATAGTAATACATTGAATCATTCTCTGGTTACGGCTTATTTTTCCTTTGCCTACATATACACCGAATAGTCTGGCCCATAATTTACATTCTCCTTTATCGTCATACACCTTTGAACACTAAGCTAACCGAAAAAAAAATCTTCACTCAGGGGGTTAACTATTACACTGTAATTGTTAATTGGCTACTTTCCACTTGGTAAGGGCAAAAGAGACTCTTCAGCTATGATAATCAGCTCCTCTAGCAGGACACTCCGAAATAAAACCATTGTTCTCTAGTTTTGGGTAGTGCCATAGCCTCTGTACCATGGTTTTCCCCTGTCTTGGGTTAGAATTCTCTTGCTTGAGGGTGCTCTCCGGCACACTAATCTGTTACCGTATTTCCTTCCCTCACTGGGCTATCTATTTAGCAACCTGTTTTTTTTTAACTAGGATTGTAGTCAGCTAATAATAATAATAATAATAATAATAATAATAATAATAATAATAATAATAATAATAAATAAAAATAATAATAACAAATACAGATTAAACACCGATCATAATACCATACTACTACTACTACTGCTACTACTACTACACTAATAATAATAATAATAATAATAATATCAACATTTTCCTGGTGTAAAATGTATTTATAGTGTATGAAAAGATGAGCCTTGGCCAGTTTCTTATCTATGAAACCAAAATAAACTATTTGCATATGCATAAAAAACTCGAAAATTTCTATCACTAATATGGTCAAGCCTTTTACATCCTCGAAGGTTATAATGACTACAGCCGAAAAGGCTAGTATGTATCTTAATTTTGTATTACAAACCGAACCCTTACAAGGTCTTATATTAATTTTACAACAAAATTATTGTAAGGAAGAAATGTAACTGTCTACCACTGAAGAATTTATATGAGCTATTTACTGACAGGCATGAAAACATCAAGGGGCTACAAATATCAGAAAGAGCAAGCCGAGGTAGATTAATAGTGCCAAAAACTATACCAGGAAAACTAAGGAAGGCACTCAGGACATTAATCCACTACGCACCAGTATCAATAATGCAGCGACTATTTAATGCGCTGCCAGCTCATCTAAGAAACATATCAGGAGTGAGCGTAGAAGTATTTAAGAATGAGCTCGATAAACACCTAAGATACATCCCAGACCATCCAAGACTGGAAGATGCAAAATACACCGGAAGTTGCATAAGCAACTCTCTGGTGGATATACGAGGTGCCTCACACTGAGGGACCTGGGGGAACCCAAACATAAAATAAGGCAATAAGGTAAGGTATAACGCAGCCTTTGCTAAACAGGAGTGTAACATAGAAAAGTAGAGGGGCACTCAGTAGAGCACAGACCTCCGCGCGGCAGCTTATTTCTCGACCTTGACCTTTGACCTCAACATTGGCATGGATTTTTATACACTCAAATATGAACTACGTTTGATGTCTCTGTAACAACGATGTCCAAACTTATGGATGATTACGTAAATTGAACATTTTAGTTGACCGGGACATTGACCTGTGACCTTCCAAACCTTAATCCTTTACAGCTTTTTACATAACAGTTGAACTACAAGTTTCATTATTCTGCAATTAAAATTGTGACCAGGAAGCTGTTCACAAACAAACGAACACATACAAACAGGGGCGAAAACATAACCTCCCTCCACCTTGACTGTGACCTTTAACCTTGACCTTCCAAAATTTAATAATTTCCAGCTTTTTACAAAACAGTTAATCCCTAAAAGTTCCATTACTCCAAGATTAAAATTGTGTGGCTAGGAAGCTGTTCCCAAACAAACACATACAAACAGGGGCGAAAACATAACCTCCCTCCACCTTGACTGTGACCTTTGACCTTGACCTTCCAAAATTTAATCATTACCAGCTTTTTTTTACATAACAGTTAAACCACAAGTTTCATTACTCTGCAATTAAAATTGTGACCAGGAAGCTGTTCACAAACAAACAAACACATACAAACAGGGGCGAAAACATAACCTCCCTCCACCTTCGTTGGCGGAGGTAAAAGAAAAAAAAAAGTCTCTTGGAAAACAGGAATAAAAACCACCCTGACCATCTGTGATAACGAAGTTGAAACTTATGGCTGAGTACGCGAATTGGTCACTTTGCTTGACTGTGACCTTTGACCTTGATCTTCCAAAATTTAATAATTTCCAGCTTTTTACAAAACAGTTAATCCCTAAAAGTTTCATTACTCCAAGATTAAAATTGTGTGGCTAGTAAGCTGTTCCCAAACAAACATACAAACAGGGGCGAAAACATAACCTCCCTTCACCTTCGTTGGCGGAGAAAAAAAAAAAAAAAAAAAAAAAAAAAAAAAAAAAAAAAAAGCGCCTCTTGGGAAACAGGAATAAAAGCCACCATGACCATCTGCCTCAAAACAACATAACCAGAAATTCCCTTGGCGCTTAATTACATCCTTTTAATCTTAATCCCTTTTAGCCTGTGTCAGTTTTATCCTTGTTCATTGCCCCTCTGTTACTGGAATGGAATGAATTTCTAAATTTCGAAAACTGAAATTGTTAAATACTTTTATGAAAAAATACTTCTCATAACCCAAATCAAAAATTTCAAGAAATGCAGTTAAGATTGTCGAAATTAGATCACAATATGACGTTTTTGTGCAACTGAGGACGAAACATGATGGGTATGATTCTCAAAAGTAAATTTGCAATCAAGAGTCACACTTAGAATATTAGATAAGTTGTATACTGTTGTTATTATTATTATTATTATTATTATTAAATGCTAAGCTAAAACCTCAGTTGGAAAAGCAGGATGCTATAAGCCCAGGGGCCCCAACAGGGAAAATAGCCCAGTGAGGAAAGGAAATAAGGAAAAATAAAATATTCTAAGAATAGTAACAACATCAAAATAAATATCTCCTATATAAACTATAAAAACTTTAACAAAACAAGAGGAAGATAAACTAGATAGAACAGTGTGCCCGAGTGTACCCTCAAGCAAGAGACATTGTCAATGCAAAGATCTGAATGTTGACGAGCTACAGTCCTTGACCTTCTTACAATCCTACATCTAGGTTTGTTATGGTTTAAGCTTCATGAACTAATTTGCACTACTAGGAGTAGCAATAGCCTAACAGTGCCATAAAAACAATAGCTTCTTAAAGAATGAAGCATAATTATTATTACAATATCCTCTGGAAGTTAATCATACTATCTTGTTCGTCCAAGATAACAGGAGCAAGTTCACTGCCCGATTTGTCTGTAAAGATGGACCCTAAAAATCAGGGACGGTTTTAACTTCCTAAAACCAAGTTGAATCACAGCAATAACTTCTAAATAAATACCACTGGAAGCTCCAGAAAACTAGTTAACTGGAAAAAAAAACATAATTTTAATTAGAAACCATCTAGATATGTAAAACATACACGACAACAAACTCTGCTTTTACTAGAGCTATTAATATGTCAACCGATGCAAACTATCCTTCTCTCTCTCTCTCTCTCTCTCTCTCTCTCTCTCTCTCTCTCTCTCTCTCTCTCCTCCTCACTTTTTATTATCAGTAGCATTTGATTGATCCTCCTTTCAGCGCGCCTCAGAAAATGTTTGTAGCGGCTATCAGTGACAGCCCTGAGACCGACCGGTCAGCGGTGGCTGGGGAGAGGGAAGGAGACTAGCCCGTCTACTGGTTTCTAGCAGGGAGGGGAATAGAGGGGAGGCCTCGGTCCTTACAGAATCTTGGTGGCATGAGGGGTAGGGGGGGATACTGTATAGAGAAATGTAGGAGGGGTGGGGGAGAAGGAGGCCTAGAATAAGGAATGATGCCATAAGGAGGGCCACCAAAAAGGGTATAGGGTTGGTGGTGGTGAGGGTCATGGAAGAAGAGGGAAAAGAAAGATTTGAAGGGGCTTAAACCTTTCCCCCTTCCCCTTTTCGAAATCTCCCCTCACTCTCTTCGTTTCCCCTTTATATCGGACGGATTTCCTAGTTTTTTTTCTGTCTGGCCTTC
>NC_090725.1:296425090-296427590 GCF_036898095.1 Palaemon carinicauda | reverse complement strand
ATACACGTCCAATCCCAAGGTCACTGGGAAAGTACTCCGTTGGTTAGGTGCTCCCAAGGTGGTCCGACGTTTAGCTTGTCAGCTAAGAAGAGTTTTGGACGAGCCATTTGCATTTTTAACTCCCAGTTGCTGGAATATGATTACAAAGTTAATTATATCAAGAAGAGGAGGCCTGGAAACGTCATGACAGTCGCCGGATGGTTAAAGGGTACCAATAAAAAAAAAAAAAAAAAAAAAAAAACCACCACGAGGAATTTTATTTAAGGATACAAGTACCTGGAGGATAGAACTATCATTATTATTATTATCTATTATTATTATTATTATTATTACTTGCTAAGCTACAAACCCTAGTTAGAAAAGCAGGATGCTAGAAGCTCAGGGGTCCACAGGGAAAATAGCCCAGTGAGAGGAAATAAATAAAAAATATATTTTAATAAGAGTAACATTGAAATAAATATCTCCCTATGTAAACTATAAAAACATTAACAAAATAAGAGGGAAAGATATAAGATAGAATACTGTGCCCGAGAGTAACCTCAAGCAAGAGAACTGTAACCCAAGACACTGGAAGGCAAGCATCCTTAAAACTAATGGTATTCATAGGAAAAGAGGTACCTACCTTACCCTTCAAACATGAAAAATCTTCTTTCAAGTTAATTACAGCATTTACAGTATGGACATGAGTCAAGGTACGACAATGAAGCTATCTCCAACAGATTCAGTAGATTTGTGAATACAGAATATTTTAAATTAAATGGCAGGACAGGAGTAGAAATGAAACTATAAGAGATTATTAGAGTGCCATATGTGGATGAGATCACGATAAGGGGTAGATGGAGAGGATTTGGGCATGCTTCTTCCCCACTCCCCAAGAGAGATTAGTTCACCAACATGTGGGCTCCAGAAGGCACTAGGAGACTTGGAAAACCTGGGCCTACATGGCTGTGGAGTATGAAGCGTGAAGTAATAGATGATGAATGGAGAAGTTCTTTGTGTCAATAAGGGTATGGCGTAGGAGGAGATGAGGATGACATCACAATAAGGGATAGATGGAGAGGATTTGGGCATGCTCTTCGCACTCCCTAAGAGAGATTAGTTCACCAACGTTTAACCTTGGCTCCAGAAGGCACTAGGAGACTTGGAAAACCTGGGCCCTACATGGCTGTGGACTATGAAGCGTGAAGTAATAGATGATGAATGGAGAAGTTCTTTGTGTCAGTAAGGGTAGGTCGTAGGAGGAGATAAGGGATGATATAACAATATGGGTAAATTAAATATACAATATGTTGAGTTATTTGGTCATAAAGGAAAATGATAAAACAGCACAGAAAGCAAAAAAAAGTAAAAAAAATATCATTTGATATCCGCGGAGAGTTCCTCATCTTTTAGGATAAATTCTAAATATACTAAAGACTCTTTCAACACGACGCAAGTATTTCCCCGTATATAATAAAGAGCAAGTATCTCTCTCTCTCTCTCTCTCTCTCTTCTCTCTCTCTCTCTCTCTCTCTCTCTCTCTCTCTCCTCTCTCTCTATATATATATATATATATATATATATATATATATATATATACATATATATGTATTATATACATACATATATATATATATATATATATATATATATATATATATATATATATTATATATATGTGTATATATATATATGTATATATATATATATATATATATAAATATATATATATATATATAGTATATATATATATATATATATATATGCTTGAGGGTACACTTGGGCACACTGTTCTATCTTGTTCCTCTTCCTCTGGTTTATTAAATTTTTTATAGTTTATATAGAAGATATTTACTTTAATCTTGTTGCTCTTCTTAAAATATTTTATTTTTCTTTGTTTCCTTTCCTCACTGAGCTATTTTCCCTGTTGGAGCCCCTGGGTTTATAGCATCCTGCTTTTCCAACTAGAGTTGTAACTTAGCAAGTAATAATAATAATAATAATAATAATAATAATAATAATAATAATAATAAAACATTTCCAATAAAAGATATTTCGTGTTACATGCAAATGAAATCACATTTTTTTTCCCACATGAATATAAGGTCTCGTTTAGAAGAAAATCTTAGAATTACAGTTTCTTTCACCTGCACATTTAATACGAGAGTAACATAATCAGAAAAAAAGTTACAGGAACTCGCGAGCACTCACCATATACACACAGAATGTATGTGTGTGTATGAATGTATATCTATAAATATAAATATTTATACATATACATATATATATATATATATTAATATATATATATATATATATATATATATATGTTTACATAAAGAGAGAGAGAGAGAGGAGAGAGAGAGAGAGAGAGAGAGAGAGAGAGAGAGAGAGAGAGAGAGAGAGAGAGAGAGATACATACATACACACATACATACACTTATGTATATATATATATATATATATATATATATATATATATATATACACAGTATGTATGTGTGTATGAATGTATGTCTAT